>NC_138319.1:29595000-29737500 GCF_965601325.2 Salmo salar | reverse complement strand
TCCATTCCATCAATATCCGTTCTATCAATATCTATCAATATCCATAATTTGTTACGTATTTTTTTATTTCACCTTTATTTAACCAGGTAGGCCAGTTGAGAACAAGTTCTCATTTACAACTGTGAACTGGCCAAGATAAAGCAAAGCAGTGCAACAAAAACAACAACACAGAGTTACACATAAACAAACCTACAGTCAATAACACAATAGAAAAGAAAAATAGAAAGATCTATGTACAGTGTGTGCAAATGTAGGAGAGTAGGGAGGTAAGCAATACATAGGCCATAGAGGCGAAATAATTACAATTTAGCATTAATACTGGAGTGATAGATGTGCAGATGATGATGTGCAAGTAGAGATACTGGGGTGCAAAAGAGCAAGAGGTTAAGTAATAATATGGGGATGAGGTGTGCTATTTACAGATTGGCTGTGTACATGTACAGTGATCAGTAAGCTGCTCTGACAGCTGAAGCTTAAAGTTAGTGAGGGAGATATAAGACTCCAGCTTCAGAGATTTTTATATTCGTTCCAGTCATTGGCAGCAGAGAACTGGAAGGAAAGACGGCCAAAGCAAGTGTTGGCTTTGGGGATGACCAGTGAAATATACTTGCTGGAGCGCGGGCTACGGGTGGGTGTTGCTATGGAGACCAGTGAGCTGAGATAAGGTGGAGCTTTACCTAGCAAAGACTTATAGATGACCTGGTGCCAGTGGGTTTGGCGACGAATAAGTAGTAAGGGCCAGCCAACGAGAGCGTACAGGTCGCAGTGGTGGGTAGTATATGGGGCTTTGGTGATAAAAAGGATGGCACTGTGATAGACTACATCCAGTTTGCTGAGTAGAGTGTTGGGAGCTATTTTGTAAATGACATCGCCGAAGTCAAGGATCGGTAGGATAGTCAGTTATACAAGGGTATGTTTGGCAGCATGAGTGAAGGAGGCTTTGTTGCGAAATAGGAAGCCGATTCTAGATTTAATTTTGGATTGGAGATGCTTAATGTGAGTCTGGAAGGAGAGTTTACAGTCTAACCAGACACCTAGGTATTTATAGTTGTCCACATATTCTAGGTCAGAACCGTCCAGAGTAGTGATGCTAGTCGGGCGGGAGGGTGCGGGCAGCAATCGGTTGAAGAGCATGCACTTAGTTTTACAAGCATTTAAAAGCAGTTGGAGGCCACGGAAGGAGTGTTGTATGGCATTGAAGCTCGTTTGGAGGTTTGTTGGCACAGTGTCCAAAGAAGGGCCAGATGTATACAGAATGGTGTCGTCTACGTAGAGGTGGATCAGAGAATCACCAGCAGCAAGAGCGACATCATTGATGTATACAGAGAAAAGAGTCGGCCCAAGAATTGAACCCTGTGGCACCCCCATAGAGACTGCCAGAGGTCCGGACAACAATCCCTCCGATTTGACACGTCAATGACTACCAATGTCTATCAATATCTATCAATATCCATTCTATCAATATCCATTCTATCAATATCCATTCTATCAATATCCATCAATATACATTCTATCAATATCCATTATTGAACTATTTCTAAATCTATTTATTTATATCTGCCCCCAGGTATCATTGCCGTGGTGATCTTCACCGTCCTGTGCACGCTTGTGTTCCTGATTCGCTACATGTTCCGTCACAAGGGCTCCTACCACACCAATGAATCGAAAGGGCCAGAGCCAGCCAGTGGCGAATCAGCAGACACCACCATCATCTGCGCCGAAACCAACCCGGAAACCATAGAGGAATCAAAGAAAGAGTGGTTCATCTAACTGCCAATTGAAAAACAGATGAGGATTGGAGAGTGGGATGTTCATCTGTTGACCAATCACAGGAGAGATGGATGGAGACGTCTACTGAATGGAGGAGGGATTGGGAGTGGGTGAACGAGGGTGTACAGAAATCCGATTAACTGCAGAAGAAAGACGAGACAGTTTATTGGAAGGTTGCGTTGAGAGTTGAGAGACTAAATCTGTACATAGTCTTTCTTTGTATTGTGTTCAGGAGTTTCCAAGAGTCCTTTGAATACAGAATAGTTATATAACTGCAGATCTGGATCAAATACATTCAAACACTTTAGGTTTTTAGAAGTGCACTTGATTTAGCTTGGATTTTGCACCTTTAAGACTATTCTATTGTCTCCGATGTACCAGGCAAACTAAATCAAGCACAGCTCAAGTATTTGACCTATGTATTTGACCTCTGTATAATAATAATTGATCATATGCTAGCAAAGACTTGTTTGTTTTTTCAACTGAGATCTGAAAGATTATGCCAAATCATCTGTTTACAAGTTTGGCATTTCTGATGGTCATGCTTACATGTCCATGATCCATACACACTCCAATAGTATTTCTCAAACCACTCCAAAAGGTGTAACCAGAGAAACATGGATGCCAAAAGACCTGCTGTAAATATGTGTTATTTATAAATATATTTAATTTCTTTGTTAATATATGTTTATTCAGAGACATTGGTACAAGACATTTACACGACATTTCAGATAATATTTCGAAGCATAGCACATATCCACAAATGAAAGAAGATTACTTTAATTTAATTATGACATTAGATTGTATCCACAAGAAGACCTTCTCATCGATGGTTGGAGAGGAATGTCTCAATGCATGATGGGAAAACATGGCAGACCCATAGCTACACACTGCATGGCAGTTTGCTTTCTGTCCTTCCTCTGAGAACAAGTGAGCTCTTGAACTTTCAGCGTGTTTACTGTTTCCAAACACTTGTCTTACACTGAAGGCGCAAACATTAACAACACCTTCCTAATATTGTGTTGCACCCTCTTTTGCTCTCAGAATAGCCTCCATTCGTTGGGGCATGGACTCTACAAGGTGTTGAAAGCATTCCGTAGGGATGCTGGCCCATGTTGACTGTAATGCTTCCCACAGTTGTGTCAAGTTCACTGGATGTCCTTTGGGTGGTGGACCATTCTTGATACACACAGGAAACTGATGAGTGTGAAAAACCCAGCAGCATTGCAGTTCTTGACATATTCAAACCGATGCACCTGGCACCTACTACCATACCCCATTCAAAGGCACTTAAATATTTAGTCTTGCCCATTCAACCTCTGAATGGCCCATAGACAATCCATGTCTCAAGGCTTAAAGATCCTTCTTTAACCTGTCTCCTCCCTTTCATCTACACTGATTGAAGTGGATTTAACAAGTGACATCATTAAGGGATCATAGCTTTCACCTGGATTCATCTGGTCAGTCTGTCATGGAAAGAGCAGGTGTTCCTAATGTTTAATACACTCAGTGCAGCTTCTCATGTTTATTTCCCAAATTTGATTGATTGATCAATGAGATCGATCATGATACTTGTAATGCTGAGAGTTTGTCTCATTGGATGTTGAGAGTGCTGTGTTTGTGTGTGTAGATGGGGTCGGTGGCATACGGGGGGTGTGGTCTATGTTCCATAGGACAAGTCTTTGGGGTCAAGGGTGAAGGGTTGAGGCTTGGTTCTACCGTGTTGAATGGTTTAACCCGCTGTGCATTCAGGAGTCTGCCTTTTAGCCTTCCTCTTGGCAACACAACACGGCAACACAACACCAAGGTGTTAGAGCCAGACCCATGGTGTTAGAGCCAGACCCATGGTGTTAGAGCCAATCCCATGGTGTTAGAGCCAATCCCATGGTGTTAGAGCCAGACCCATGGTGTTAGAGCCAATCCCATGGTGTTAGAGCCAATCCCATGGTGTTAGAGCCAGACCCATGGTGTTAGAGCCAGACCCATGGTGTTAGAGCCAATCCCATGGTGTTAGAGCCAGTCCCATGGTGTTAGAGCCAGACCCATGGTGTTAGAGCCAGTCCCATGGTGTTAGAGCCAGACCCATGGTGTTAGAGCCAATCCCATGGTGTTAGAGCCAATCCCATGGTGTTAGAGCCAGTCCCATGGTGTTAGAGCCAGACCCATGGTGTTAGAGCCAGTCCCATGGTGTTAGAGCCAGACCCATGGTGTTAGAGCCAGACCCATGGTGTTAGAGCCAGTCCCATGGTGTTAGAGCCAATCACCATGGTGTTAGAGCCAGACCCATGGTGTTAGAGCCAGACCCATGGTGTTAGAGCCAGTCCAATGGTGTTAGAGCCAGTCCCATGGTGTTAGAGCCAGTCCCATGGTGGTAGAGCCAGACCCATGGTGTTAGAGCCAGTCCCATGGTGTTAGAGCCAGTCCCATGGTGGTAGAGCCAGACCCATGGTGTTAGAGCCAGTCCCATGGTGTTAGAGCCAGACCCATGGTGTTAGAGCCAGTCCCATGGTGGTAGAGCCAGACCCATGGTGTTAGAGCCAGACCCATGGTGTTAGAGCCAGACCCATGGTGTTAGTGCCAGTCCCATGGTGGTAGAGCCAGACCCATGGTGTTAGAGCCAGTCCCATGGTGTTAGAGCCAATCCCATGGTGTTAGAGCCAGACCCATGGTGTTAGAGCCAGACCCATGGTGTTAGAGCCAGACCCATGGTGTTAGAGCCAGTCCAATGGTGTTAGAGCCAGACCCATGGTGTTAGAGCCAGTCCCATGGTGTTAGAGCCAGGCCCATGGTGTTAGAGCCAGTCCCATGGTGTTAGAGCCAGACCCATGGTGTTAGAGCCAGACCCATGGTGTTAGAGCCAGTCCCATGGTGTTAGAGCCAGACCCATGGTGTTAGAGCCAGACCCATGGTGTTAGAGCCAGTCCCATGGTGTTAGAGCCAGTCCCATGGTGTTAGAGCCAGACCCATGGTGTTAGAGCCAGACCCATGGTGTTAGAGCCAGACCCATGGTGTTAGAGCCAGACACATGGTCTTAAGAGCCAGACCCATGGTGTTAGAGCCAGACACATGGTCTTAAGAGACAGACACATGGTGTTAGAGACAGTAAATTGCAACTTATTTCCTTTCTTTCTTTTTTTAAACATGTACATATTCCTTATATTCAAATGTATTTATCATGTCTATCAGGCTTTACAAATGTTTACTTCATACTGGCACTGCCCAGTTTCAATGTCATGACTGACATTTTTTGTTGCTTGTTGTAATGGTTCATTTTTTTCTCTACTTTTTATTTTCTCTAATGTTTTGTAAAAATGGCCACCGTGGTTTGTTGTGAAACGTTTGTATGTCGTCTCAGAAGGTTCCACACTAAGGACACACACACACAGGAAGATGGAAATGAAAAGCCCCAAGACAAGCCTGTCAGCATGTCACATCTAGCCACCAGGCTACTGTCAGTCACCTGAGTCCTGCTTTCAGCTCTACATTTCAATAAATACACTGTATTCACCTGGGGAGTGGGGCTTGTCAATGATGGAACATGTTGGGTATGTGTGTGAGAGAGAAAAAAATGGTGAGAGAGAGAGGGTGGTAGAGAAAAAGAGTGTAATAGAGAGATAGAGAGAGGGGGGTGAGAGACAGAAGGAGAGAGAGGGGGAGGGAACCTGGCTGCAGGACTGACCAGTTTGCAAGATAAATCCATTGAAGGATGCTTCCCCTAACTTGGCTCCAAAGAACCAGTGTGAGGCCTTCTTACAGGAAAGAAACCCAAGAGGTCCAGCAACAAGGTCTGAGGTGCTCTGCAGTCTGCACTGTGAGAATGTCAGCCTTTTCTGTCTGGAGGATAAGTCTCAAAGAAACATAGAAATAACAACTTAATCTGTGAGTTGTTTATAAATACACTATATAAACTTCCTTCAATTAATCATCCTCTAATTGGAGGAGGAGCTCCAGATTTTCCAGAAGCCCTTGCAGGAGAAGCTTGGTTAAACAAACCTTTTTTTTTTGCTATGCAGATCATATGATTTAGGCTGATTAAAGATGAGTTTCAACCGATGACTTCTGTTTCTATGTAGAAGCAGAAGAGGAGGCCAGGATAGCTGTTCTGAGGGAGGAAGAGGAGGAAAGCATAGCTGTTCTGAGGGAGGAAGAGGAGGCCAGGATAGCTGTTCTGAGGGAGGAAGAGGAGGTGAGGATAGCTGTTCTGAGGGAGGAAGAGGAGGACAGGATAGCTGTTCTGAGGGAGGAAGAGGAGGCCAGGATAGCTGTTCTGAGGGAGGAAGAGGAGGTGAGGATAGCTGTTCTGAGGGAGGAAGAGGAGGCCAGTATAGGTGCTCTGAGGGAGGAAGAGGAGGTGAGGATAGCTGTTCTGAGGGAGGAAGAGGAGGAAAGGATAGCTGTTCTGAGGGAGGAAGAGGAGGCCAGGATAGCTGTTCTGAGGGAGGAAGAGGAGGCTAGGATAGCTGTTCTGAGAGAGGAAGAGGAGGCCAGGATAGCTGCTCTGAGGGAGGAAGAGAAGGCTAGGATAGGTGCTCTGATGGAGGAAGAGGAGGAAAGGATAGCTGCTCTGATGGAGGAAGGGGAGGTGAGGATATCTGCTCTGAGGGAGGAAGAGGAGGTGAGGATAGCTGCTCTGAGGGAGGAAGAGGAGGAAAGGATAGCTGCTCTGAGGGAGGAAGAGGAGGTGAGGATAGCTGCTCTGAGGGAGGAAGAGGAGGTGAGGATAGCTGCTCTGATGGAGGAAGAAGAGGAAAGGATAGCTGCTCTGAGGGAGGAAGAGGAGGTGAGGATAGCTGCTCTGAGGGAGGAAGAGGAGGTGAGGATAGCTGCTCTGAGGGAGGAAGAGGAGGAAAGGATAGCTGCTCTGATGGAGGAAGAGGAGGTGAGGATAGCTGCTCTGAGGGAGGAAGAGGAGGAAAGGATAGCTGCTCTGATGGAGGAAGAGGATCATAAGAGTCAGATGATGAAGGAGAATATTGAGGAGATGAGCAGAGAGATATCGTCACAGCAACTAACTAGGATAGTAAGTCACAGTGTAATGTCCCAATAATCAACAAATATGTTTCATTAACATTCAAGAAACTCAAGCAAATACTGAACAATTTTTGTGAAACATCAAATACCAACCAGTCAAGTATGACTGTTTCTCAACTTGTTTTCAAAGATAAGCTTTGCTTCAACTATATTCATAAATAACCTCAGTAAAGTACCTCACTAGAGTGTCTCTAACAGTTTTGTTCTACTGTTACAAAGGTCTTCCCTGTTAAGATACACAAGGAGAGAAGTTTACAGCAATGTATAGAAATCTGCTGCGTTCTGATCCTCTGTGCTACTGTGAGGAGAGTGAGTGGTGGGGAAAATGCCTTGCATGTACCATGGAGGTGCCATCCATACCAGTCACCACTGTCTCTTCTTTCCTCCTTCTAAACAGACTCTGCTATCACACCCAGGGTCAAGTTGTGACTATCCCCTACCTTAACGTCCCAGCTGTGTCCCTGAGTAAAAGCCCAAGACCATTTTATAGTAATTAAACCTATCTGGGTTGTCAGGAAGCTGCTGTCTGTCTTTACTGTATATGGCACTGGTCAGGTCCTCAGGCAGGATGAGACTGGTGTAGCAGTGTTGGGGTTCAGAATCACAGGATCGGAGGACAGAGAACAGAGAAACAGTGTTGTTTCCACCTATAGACCTAGTTGTGGCCTCTTACTACCATTTAGTAGTACCATGCACTGTATGTCACACTGTTTTTTCGCATTGTTTGTAATTCATTTTGTACATAATGTTGCTGCTACCATCTCTTATGACCGAAACGAGCTTCTGGACACCAGAACAGCGATTACTCACCTTTAACTGGACAAATAATTTTTCTTTAATGAGTCAGACGAGAGGGATTTACTCCAGACACCCGACAAGGCCCTCATCCCCGTCATTCGCAGGAGACAAAGATATCGCGGAAGGAGATCGGGGTGCCTTGTAAGGATCTGGCGACGAGTGGCTAATCTGCCTTTGCCATCGGTACTATTGGCCAACGTACAACCGCTGGATAATAAAGTGGATGAACTACAAGCACATATATCCTACCAACGGGACATTAAAAACTGTAATATCTAATGTTTCTGCGAGTCGTGGCTGAACGACGACATGATTAACATACAGCTGGCGGGTTAAACACTGTATCGGCAAGATAGAACAGCAGCCTCTGGTAAGACAAGGGGTCTCTCTCGCCCTCCATTTGGCAAATCTGACCATAATGCTATCCTCCTGATTCCTGCGTACAAGCAAAAACTAAAGCAGGAAGCACCAGTGTCTCAGTCAATAAAAAAGTGGTCAGATGAAGCAGATGCTAAGCTACAGGACTGTTTTGCTAGCACAGACTGGAATATGTTCCGGGATTCCTCCGATGGCATTGAGGAGTACACCACATCATTCATTGGCTTCATCAATAAGTGCATTGATGACGTCGTCCCCACAGTAACTGTACGTACATACTCCAACCAGAATCCATGGATTACAGGCAACATTCGCACTGAGCTAAATGGTAGAGCTGCCGCTTTCAAGGAGCGAGACTCTAACTCGAAAGCTTATAAGAAATCCCGCTATGCCTTCCGACGAACCATCAAACAGGCAAAGCGTCAATACAGGACTAAGATCGAATCGTACTACACCAGCTCCGATGCTCATCGGATGTGGCAGGGCTTGCAAACTATTACAGACAACAAAGGGAAGCACAGCCGCGAGCTGCCCAGTGACACAAGCCTACCAGATGGGCGAAATTACTTCTATGCTCACTTTGAGGCAAGTAAAACTGAAACATGCATGAGAGCATCAGCTGTTCCAGACGAATGTGTGAGAATGCTATTCATTGACTACATCTCAGCGTTCAACACTATAGTGCCCTCAAAGCTCATCATTAAGCTAAGGACCCTGGGACTAAACACCTCCCTCTGCAACTGGATCCTGGACTTCCTGACGGGCCGTCCCCAGGTGGTAAGGGTAGGTAACAACACATCCGCCACGCTGATCCTCAACACGGGGGCCCCTCAGGGGTGCGTGCTCAGTCCCCTCCTGTACTCCCTGTTCACTCATGACTGCATGGCCAGGCATGACTCCAACACCATCATTAAGTTTGCCGATGACACAACAGTGACAACGACGAGACAGCCTATAGGGAGGAGGTCAGAGACCTGGCTGTGTGGTGCCAGGATATCAAAGGAGATGATTGTGGACTACAGGAATAGGAGGACGGAGCACGCCCCCATTCTCATCGACGGGGCTGTTTTGGAGCAAGTTGAGAGCTTCAAGTTTCTTGGTGTCCACATCACCAACAAATTATCATGGTCCAAACACACCAAGACAGCCGTGAAGAGGGCACGACAAAGCCTATTCCCCCTCAGGACTGAAAAGATTTGGCATGGGTCCTCAGATCCTCAAAAGGTTCTACAGCTGCACCATTGAGAGCACCCTGATGGGTTGCATCACTGCCTGGTATGACAACTGCTCAGCCTCTGTCCACAAGGGTACAGAGGGTAGTGCGTACGGCCCAGTACATCACTGGGGCCTAGCTTCCTGCCATCCAGGAGCAGGCGATGTCAGAGGAAGGCCCTAAAAATTGTCAAAGACTCCAGCCACCCAAGTCATAGACTGTTTTCTCTTCTATGTCTAGTTCCAAGTCTAGGTCCAAAAGGCTTCTTAACAGCTTCTCCCCCCAAGCCATAAGTCTCCTGAACAGCTAATCAAATTACACAGGATTTATCTGGCTTAAATTAAGTGTATCTTGAGGGGTACGGACTTGTAATTATAGTGTACCAGCAAAGTACGTTACCCATCCTGAGAATCTAATCGCCAGCTTCTGAAAGCACCATCCAAGTGAAGAATAATCACACTGGTACACTACAGTAACATCTGCATAAATACAATATAGTTACTAGGTGTTACACAAGATTTTACAACTTCTGTGTAATTACTTAGGGCTACTACTCATTACCAAGTGAAAATACCTACAAACAATAGATAAGCTTCTTCTTTAGTCAACTTTATTGCAACGTAAAAAAGACCTAACATTTCTTACAAAATAATAAGGATTTGTATTGTTAGATGAATAATTTGATTAAACAAAGATAAACAAAGATATAACATAAAAATAACTATTCTACTGGTGACTATAGAATGGTGAGTAGCCAAGGTAGGTCATTTAGAAAAACGGAATTATCTATTTCTCCCCTTTTTAATGTTACAGGTAACAATGGAAATCAACAACTCTGTCTCTGTCTTCATAGGTAAAGTCTTCAAAACGTAGTCCACTCTGTTCGTAACAGATTCTAGTTTTGGAAAAATGTAACTGTATTGAGATCCAATTTTTCATCGATGAGAAAAGTTGCAGAATGTCGGCCAAAATCCATCTCGCTCAATCTTCTCCCACTGCCGACCATATTTAGTAGTGAGTGGTAACACCAACCGGATGCTTCACATTTATACACTACCATTCAAAAGTTTGGGGTCACATAGAAATGTCCTTGTTTTTGAAAGAAATATCTATCAATATCTGGATAAGATATCGATCAATATCCATTCTATCAATATCTATCAATATCCGTTCTATCAATATCTATCAATATACATTCTATCAATATCTATCAATATCCATTCTATCAATATACATTACCGTTCAAAAGTTTGGGGTCACTTAGAAATCTCCTTGTTTTTGAAGAAAAGCACAACAAAAAAATTGCTAGGACATTTCTAAGTGACCCCAAACTTTTGAACGGTAGTGTACATCCGGTGAAATATTTGTCCCTTTGTTCAAACTGTGACCATAGTATAGACAAAGATTTGTTTAGCTATTTGTCAGTTTTATGTTACCCAAAATAACATAAAACATGAGAGTAATTACCCAAAATATAGGGTAACAATAGAGGGTAATTACTGTGCTTGGCAGCAAGAACACTACTGTTACTCCCCACACTTATTGTATTATTCTACTTCTTCACAATTTTGCCAGTATCATCACATATTTGAAATCTGATTTTGCTTACTTCTGTCTTTGAAAATGAATTATTTGAGGTTATGTATTTTTGCAGACATTCATGGACAGTTTTGTATAAGTCATACAAGTAAGCATTGGATATGAAATGCTCCAGGATCAAATATAATTTGACATTTTAGTATTGTGCACATGCTAGGCAGATATGGTAGGGGGACTCACAACTCATAAATGCATTATATTTTGTCTATGTAGAGTAAGATGTGCTCCCGAGTGGTGCAGTGGTCTAAGGCACTGCATCTCAGGTCTAGAGGCGTCACAGACCCTGGTTCGATTCCAGGCTTCACAAATGGCTGTGATTGGGAGTCCCATAGGGCGGCGCACAATTGGCCCAGCGTGGTTTGGCAGGGGTATTTTTTTGTTGATTTGGGTAGGCTGTCATTGTAAATAAGAATTTGTTCTTAACTGACTTGCCTAGTTAAATAAAGGTTCAAATATATATATACACTTGCACTTTTGATACTTACGTATATTTAAAACCAAATACTTTGACTTTCACTTAACTAGTATTTTACTGGGTGACTTTCACCTTTACTTTTCATTTTACTTTCACAATCAGTTTCTATTAAGGTATGTTTACTTTCAAGTATGACAATTGGTTACTTTTTCCACCACTGGATATCAGTACATTATCATTACACGTAAGTACCCCTCAAGATAAACTTACTCTACGGTGTACTAGTGTGTTTATTCTCTCACTTGGATCGCACTTCCAAAAGCTTTAAAATGAGGGCCAGCTTGTCAGGATGGGTAATGTACTGTAAAAGTACCCATTCATTCAATGTACTGTAAAAGTACCCATTCATTACAAATAAGTACCTCTCAAGATAGACTTCATTTTCACTAGCTAAATCCTGTATAAGAACTAGTAATTACATTGTACTTAGGCAAACAATACATGTGCTTTGAAATAGTGTCTTATTCCTCCTCTGGGATGACACTCGTATTACATCTGTTTTCATAAGCTCAACCAAGTTAACCCTGATGGCACGCTTTATTTTTGGGGAAAGTGCTTGCAACAATGGTGACTGGAGATATATTTTGAACAGTGCACATTCATGGTTAAGTAATTAGAGTCTATTGAACATAGAGTATAATCTCTCAGAAACCCAGCGCATCCACAAGGGATCCCAACCTTTGTCACAGTTGTTAAGAAGGGCTTTATAAATACATTTGATTTCATTAATCGGCTGCAGCTGAGAAGAATCAAAACACTAAGTTGGTGAATTTAGTGGAAACCTGCCCATTTGTAGCAAGCATGGTAACAAGCATTCGTTGCTACACTTCTGTAATTACAGACCACAATTCCTACCAGGTACATGTTCTTAGTATATTGTAAACTATACATTGTTCAGTTACTGTAACTACAATGCTTGTTACAGTGTATTTACACATGTGATTACACAGTAATAAGGACCCTTGAAAGGAAGTGTTAACCTAAATTCACATGATTTGTCGGTTTTTATTGATTGACAGATTGTTATTGATTGTTTGATAGTTAAATACGTTTAATATGGCCTTTTGTTCCTCTGCAGAACTTTAATAGCCTCCGAGCCGCCTGATCCCCCGAGCTTGCATGAACGGTTCACTGCAGCTGTAATCAGTCTGGTAATTAATTTAAGGCCTTGAGGGAAGTTAAGTGACCTGCCTCCTCTCTCTCTTCTCTTTCACTCTGAACCTAACCAAATGTAGCAGGCGTAGAAGATACAAAAAACACTGTTGGGGGAGGTTCTCTTCTGCACTGTAGAACCAATCCAGTAAATGTGGAGGAGGAGTTAAGATGGAATGTCTCCTTGTTAACGTCCAAAAGAGGAAGTGGTGTCACAGGTTCTCTTTCCATTTCCCCTGACAACCGGATGCATCCGATTGTTTTGCGACCCTGCAGGTGGTCTGACTACATTCCTAACAAAAATAATGTACTTTTTACTCCATACATTTGCCCTGGCACCCAAAAGTACTCGTTACATTTCAAAGGCTTAACAGGACAAGAAAAAAGTCAAATTCACACAGAGAACATCCCTGGTCATACCTACTGACTCTGATCTGGTGGACTCACTAAACACAAATGCTTCGTTTGTAAATTATGTCTGAGTGTTTAAGTGTGCCCCTGGCTATCTGTAAATAAAATAAAACAAGAAAATGGTGCAGTCTGGTTTGCGTCAGCAAATACTTTCAGACTTTTGCTCAAGTAGTATTTTACTTTTACTTAAGTATGACAATTGGGTGCTTTTTCCACCACTGCAAACACCTGGGCAACCTGCAGTTCACACTCTGGGAGAAGATGCAGGGGATTGTGAAATACAATCAATCAATCACATTTTATTTTGATTAAATATAAATATTGCAATACATTATACAGGGAACCAGTATAGTCTAAAATCACAGATATTTGTATTGTGTCTAATCTTTGTTTTCTCTGTTCAGCTCCTGTGATTCTGCACCCAAACACCGCCCACCCGCGTCTCATTGTATCTGAGGATCTGATGAGTGTGAGACGCAGTGTAGAGCAACAGCAGCTTCCTGCCAACACAGAGATATGTATGGCTCCTGGACTGAGGGCTTTAACTCAGGGAATCACTGCTTGGATGTTGAGGTAGGGGACAGTTATGAATGGTCACTAGGTGTTATACAAGAGTCGGTCCAGAGGAAGGAAGCAGTTAGGAGCAGTAGTGGTCCCTGGGTAAAATCCCTGGGGAAGCCAAGCCCCTCCCCCTAAACGCCATATTACAACCTATATGTTGTGATAATTGTGTTGTTTGCGCTATAAACTGTTAATTCATATGTCTTGACACCGTGATATATAGGTCTAAAGGCCGAGACAATAAGAACACACAGTGGCAGAATAAATTCAACCATAACTTTGTTTTATCACAAAACCGGACAGCAAACTCTGTCCAGTGAATTTCACTTCGCATATTGCAGTTACATGAACTACAGCATGGTCAAGCAAGGTAATGTTTACAACATTTTCGGACCACTGACCAACTATTGATTTAGAACCACAGAGAGTTACCGCAAGTCACAAAGAAAACAGGAGCTGTCTCCACTATTCCAGCACCATTTCAATTTCAACATCATCAAATCACCTCTGTTTAGTCTAATACAGTGACAACTAAAAGATACCAAAAACTATTTAGTACAATCAACGTAAGCTAAATATGATGTGGCTGTCCATGGTTCTGTGTGTGTGTGCGTTCGTGCAAGTAGAAAACCATGTTGACTCACCCTACTTGTAGAGAAACGCCAATGTCATCCTCCTCTCTTTCATGTTGAAAAACGGTCATACAGTACACGCTTATATTTTTTGTTGTCCTAGGCTACCTGGCAATAATGCTTGCTCGCTAGCCTAACTTCCATCCATGGGCAACAGTAGCTAGTTAACCTCTATGGGGAATGTGGGACGCTAGCGTCTCACCCGCGGGACACACTATTCAACAGGCAGTGAAATAGCAGGGCGCCAAATTCAAAACAACAAAAATCTCATAATTCAAATTTCTCAAACATACAACTATTATATCCCATTTTAAAGATACACTTCTCGTTAATCCAACTACATTGTTTGATTTCAAAAAGGCTTTATGGCGAAAGCATAACATTAGATTATGTTAGGACAGCGCCGAGACAAGAAAAACCACACAGCCATTTTCCAAGCAAGGAGAGGCGTCACAAAAACCAGAAATACAGCTAAAATAAATCACTAACCTTTGATGATCTTCATCAGATGGCACTCATAGGACTTCATGTTACACAATACATGTATGTTTTGCTTGATAAAGTTCATATTTATATCCAAAAACCCATTTTACATTGCCGTGTAATGTTCAAAAATGTTTTGCCTCCCAAAACTTCCGGTGAATGAGCACACCAATTTACAGAAATACTCATCATAAACATTGATAAAATATTAAACTGTTATTCAAAGAATTATAGATACACTTCTCCTTAATGCAACCGCTGTGTCACGATTCTCTAAGACAGAACCCAGAAGCAGACCAGGACAAGGTGAGTAAAATGAAGGTGAGTATTTATTGGTAGTCTTGATGTGTAATTTGAGTGATCCAGGAGACGAAGCGGCAGCGGAGGTGAGTTGATGAGAGTAAAGGAAGCGCGCGCAAAATCTCACGACAAAAAGTTTTTTAAAAAGTTATATTTACATTTGTAGAAACATGTCAAACGATGTATAGCATCAATCTTTAGGATGTTTTTATCATAAATCTTCAGTAATATTCCAACCGGACAATTCCAATGTCTTCAGAAAAGAAAAGAAACAGAGCTAACTTTCACGGGAGCGCGAGCCACTGAACTCATGTCATTCTCTCAGTCATTTGACTCCTGGACCTCTTATTCTCTCCCCATTCACAGTAGAAGCATGAAACAACGTTCTAAAGACTGTTGACATCTAGTGGAAGCCTTAGGATGTGCAAAATGACCCCACAGACACTGTATACTGGATAGGGAATTACTTGAAAAACTACAAACCTCAGATTTCCACACTTCCTGGATGGATTTTTCTCAGGTTTTTGCCTGCCATATGAGTTCTGTTATACTCATAGACATCATTCAAACAGTTTTAGAAACTTCAGAGTGTTTTCTATCCAAATCTACTAATAATATGCATATCCTACCTTCTGGGCCCGAGTAGCAGGCAGTTTAATTTGGGCACGTTATTAATCTGAATTTCCGAATACTGCCCCCTGTCACCAAGAAGTTTTAACATTAGCCTTCTACATACAGCTACATATCGAACTTCCATCATCTCAGTCCAGGGGCACAACAATGTATGAATTAATGGTTGGATCAGAATCGCCTTTATAATCATTGGCCAGTATGGAGAATTAAGTAAAATCACAAGTCCAAATCCCAATGTCCATGCATGGCTAACTTAGGAAAGGGACAATTTTAGCTAGCTAGCCAGCGGACAACAACAGAAGAAGATGCAACAATTCAAGTTTTTCTGTCAATGACATATGCTCTCAAAGGGATTTGATAGGAGTGACGCCAAATCCAAGCTGGTTTCCCTTGACACTTTTTTTTGGTGCGCCAGGACCATTCAAAGTTGAGCTCGCTCAGTTTAGCTCAAAGTTGATTGGCAAATTTTGTATACTTTTTTGTCAAGGGAGGCCAGATGCTTGGTGACTTCTCTTGCCTTCAATGCTAAGGGCAGCAACAATGTCATAGTGGTTTGGAACAGACATCATCAGATCGATGGTCTACACATAGAGACAGAGGGGTGCTGTTTCACTCTGAGGCTTTCTCATGTGAGATACATTCAGACTCTTGTGAACTGAAGGAAAATGATGAAACACAGAGAGACGGAAAACTAATTATTTGATGTTTTATCATTTTTATATTGGTCAATTATTTTGGGAAGGCTGGCATCCCTTGGCATCCATGAATACACACCACTGGTTAGGAGTGGATACTGGTGACTGAAGCAGTTTGATGATCAATACACAGCACAGTCTCCACCAGAGCCGTGGACCTGACCATTGACCTAACAGTATACACAGTACCTGACTGTTGACCTGACAGTGGACCTGACCTTTGACCTGAGAGTGGACCTGACCATTGACCTAACAGTATACACAGTACCTGACAGTAGACCTGACAGTGGACCTGACAGTGGACCTAACAGTATACACAGTACCTGACAGTGGACCTGACAGTGGACCTGACAGTAGACCTGACAGTGGACCTGTCAGTGGGCCTGACAGTGGACATGACAGTAGACCTGACAGTGGACCTGACAGGAAAGCTGTCCTTCTCTGACCCTCATAACAGCACATACAGACGTTCACACACACTTTCACTGAGGGAGTTTTTTCAGACAATTGCTGTAAACTCCACCCTCTGAGGATCTTACCATTCAAGACCTCTGTAACAGTGGAAAAGCCCACTCATGTTACATCTCCACTGCCTGCTGCAGCTACAGGGAGATGCATATTACTATGGTTAGGGTTGCATACTCATTACATCACTGATTAGTCCCTACCCAAGGTCCCTAACCACTCCCGAGTGGGGCAGTGGTCTAAGGCACAACATCTCAGTGCAAGAGGCGTCACTACAGTCCCTGGTTCGAATCCAGGCTGTATCACATCCGGCTGTGATTGGGAGTCCAATAAGGTGGTGCACAATTGGCCCAGCGTTGTTAGGGTTTGGCCGGGGTAGGCAGTCATTGTAAATAAGAATTTGTTCCTAACTGACTTGCATATTATTATTTTGTATAGGCCTACAGATAATTGGTTTATAAAGGCCTTGATTGCCAATAGTCTGTAAATAGTAATAAATAGTGATAAACATTGATTGAAATTGTGAGCTTGTCCTTTAGCTGCTTGCAAAATTGCTTCCTTTTTACTCATGTTCAGCTGTTGGCAGAGAAGGGACAGTGTGGTGGGGCTTGTCCCTGGGTGATGGCAGCTGTATCTCTCAGACAGTCTTCTAGCCGTACCTCTTAGCCACTCCCCCTAGCCCCTATGCTTCCTGATTTCTCAATGTGCGCTCACTGAGGTATAATAAGAACGTGTGCACTGCCATGCCAAATAAGTTTCCTGGTCTCAGAAAGCTCCACCCCTTTGGAACAAAGGGAACAAGCTCAGTTACTCCCAGTGACTAGAGACTGCCTTTACACAGCAAGGATTACTAGCCAAACACTGACCTCAAGCTGCTGCTGGCTGAATCACAGTTTCGTTTCGTAAGAGTGAATCTCAATTTCATACTCCTCACGTCCTCTCTCTTCGCCTCCTTCTCAAAACCCATTGGAAGAGAAAGCTAGAGGTCCCGCCCCTCTGACTTTCTCCTCCCATTGGTTTTGAGAAGTCATTCCAGAGGAGGGAGTGTCTCAAAAACAGAATGGCTTCCAGATCAGCTTCTCCTGAGGAGGATCTCTCCTGTCCTTTTTGCCATGAGATCTTTAAGGATCCTGTGGTCATGTCATGTAGCCACAGCGTCTGTAAAGCCTGTCTGCAGGAATACTGGAAACAGAGGCGATCTCGGGAATGTCCAGTGTGCAGGAAGAGAAGCAAATCAAAAGGCAATCCTCCCTGTAACCTGGTCTTAAAGAACCTGTGTGAGGCATTCTTACAGGAGAGGAGGAGGAGAGATTCAGGGGAGTCTGAGGAGCGCTGCAATCTGCACAACGAGAAACTCAAGCTCTTCTGTCTGGACGATAAACAGCCCATCTGTGTTGTGTGTCAGGCCTCCAGAAAACATAAAGACCACAACTGCTGCCCCATAGACGAAGCTGCACAGTATCAAAAGGTACAGTAGCATAAACAGGTGAATTTCAAATACAGTACATATCAATCATATATCAAATATAATATACAGTTAGTATCAATGTGTTGTTGTATTTATGGCGGTACTTCTGTGTGTGAAACCAATGTCAAATATATATTTTCCAAGCATTTTTCTCAATATTCTGGAGAATATTGATGCAAATAATTTCCTAATTCCTGTAAAAACAGATCTATCCGAATTGATAGATCTGTACAAACATCTAACCACACAGATATGATGTGACACCTAACTACTATACTCACATAACCTGGCTTGTACACAGAGGGGAACAGTGCATTCACCTTCCCTCCATGTAGATCAACTCTGTAATGAAACAACAAAGTACAAATTCTCTTCAATAAAACAATTTCTCCTTCCAGGAGGAACTCCAGACTTTCCTGAAGCCCTTACAGGAGAAGCTGGAGGTCTTTAATAAAGTTAAACAAACCTGTAACCAAACAGTAAAACACATTAAGGTGAGGATGCTGAGTTGTAAGAGAACATAGAATTGTATGGATTTTACTCAAAGTATTTTGTGGGTAAACTGTGAAGATGAACATTTAAATAATGTAATGCCTTTGTTATCTCTGTGTCCAGAACAAGGCCCAGCACACAGAGATGGTGATTAAAGCTGATTTTCAGAAGCTCCACCAGTTTCTACGAGAGGAAGAGGAGGTGAGGATAGCTGTTCTGAGGGAGGAAGAGGAGCAGAAGAGTCAGGTGATGAAGGAGAAGATTGAGGAGATGAGCAGAGAGATATCATCACTTTCAGACACAATCAGAGCCCTAGAGGAGGAGCTGAGAGCTGAAGACATCTCATTCCTCAAGGTCAGCACTGCGCTCTCTAAATTGTAGGGTATGTTTATCAGTTGACTGGTTAATATTGATTGACTGACTCAATCTATTATCTTGTTCTGTAGAACTACAAGGCCATAGTGAGAAGGTAAGTCATCTGTCTCCTGTCTCTCTCTGTTCTGTGGTTCTGAATCCAACCCGACAGCAACACTGACTCCTGAATGTTCTTCCAGAACCCAGTGCACACTGCCGGATCCACAGCTGGTCTCAGGAGGGCTCATAGACGTCGCCAAACACCTGGGAAACCTGCAGTTCAGAGTCTGGGAGAAAATGCAAGGGATTGTGAAATACAGTAAATAAATATCAATTTATGATTATACTAAAATGCATTTATCTGCCTGACCGTCAACTGTGCAGTACTAGTAACCAGTATCATTGACAGTGGTACACAACTATTATAAATTTGACTTGTTCTTCCAACTATTATAAATTTGACTTGTTCTTATATTTTTAAACAGCATCAACTAGAAATCACCCACAGTTCTAATCTAGTAAATCTGCTCTTTGCACTCAGGTCCTGTCACTCTGGACCCTAACACCGCCCACCCAGGTCTCGTCCTATCTGAGAATCTGACCATTGTGAAATGCACAAATGAGAAACAGCAGCTCCCTGATAACCCAGAGAGGTTTGATTACTATGCATGGGTCTTGGGTTCTGAGGGCTTTAACTCAGGGACACACATCTGGGACGTTGAGGTTGGGAACAATACATTCTGGTCACTGGGTGTGATGGAAAAGTCTGTCCAGAGGAAGGGAGCAGTTAATACTGGACACTGGCGATTCTGGCACTTCAAAGGTAAATACGGTGCATTTTCCCCACCAGAATCAACCAGTGTACTCCCTGTGGCAAAGAAACCCCAGAGGATCAGAGTGCAGCTGGACTGGGACAGAGGAGCGCTGTCATTCTCTGACCCTGATAATAAAACATGTTTACACACTATTACACACACTTTCACTGAGAGAGTCTTTCCATACTTGGGTAGTTACTGCAAGCTCTCCCCACTGAGAATTGCACCAGCGAATGCCTCTGTAAAAGTACAGCATAGTTAGAATCTGTCTAGTGCAACAGCATTTATTGATTATGACACGTGTGTCAATACATGTTTATAGGTCAAAAATCATCTTACAAATCAACTCAATTTCATTTTACAATGAACATAAATTGTTGTTTGATAGTGAAATGTATAGAATGTTAAAGGTAATTGAGCTCTTTGAGTGTAAACCCCTTTTTGTTGATCAACCTTGTCACAGTGCACTAGCACTGCCCTTCCCCTTCATGTGATGTTTCTTTTCATCTTAAAAATCTACTTGACAGTCAGTCACACATAACTGTATATTCATTGTAACATTATTTGGGAAGCTTAGCCATTAGAGGCTTCTGTTCTGGAGGATGCCAGACAAAGCGGAATACGGATAAGGATAATGTTCCTATCTGGCTCAAAGAACCATGAAAAAGAATGCAATCTAGTGGTGGTTGTCTCAGAGAGAGGTGTTGATGTTTTTAGAACAACCAACCCAGGGACTTGGTGCTGCTGCCTGTTCATACTGTAGGCAGGTGAGCTGACCGATGCCTGGTCAGTGAGGACTAGGTATGTATGAAGTGTCCTGGCAGTTGCACAGCTCCAGGTGGTTTGACCTGATAGGAGACAGCCTGACCAGCCCTGTAGGCGTTGAGCCTCAGCAGCGCAGGCCGACTCTGTCTGAGAGAGAAGGAGCTGTCAAACTAAACATGAGGTATTCTATCCGCCCTGTGTATTGTAAATGATTTGTAAGGCCTGTTGTATGTCTTGTATTTACCAGTAATTCTCTATAATAAAATTGGACAAAAATGTGAATTTTCTCAGTGTGAGGTTTAGTGCCAGGCTGTGTGTGTGTGTGTGCTGTCATACCAATGACTTGACAACAAAGTTGACAAGAACACACAGATCTGGGACCTGGCTAGGTTCAGAACAGGGCTGTTCGATGTCGGTCCTGGAGGGCCAGAACACTTCTGGTTTTCATCCTTTCCTTCTAATAAGGGACTAACTTAGACCTGGAACACCAGGTGAGCGCTATTCTACCTGGAAGAAACCCAAAACAGAAGTGTTTGGGCCCTCCAGGACCAGAATTGAGCAGCCCTGGTTTAGAACACTGAGGAGAACAGTACCACAATGTGCAGGATTCTAGTTGACTGAAAGTTCACATTGTCATCGGGACATTGACCTGCCCAGGGTAATATACTGCACAACACTGTAAAACTCAGCTCTCTCAGGTACAGATGATTATTTACCTGTTCCTTCTAAAAACTTTTTAAAACAGGGCTTCATCTCATTACAAACAGACAGATTCAGAGTTCAAACAGAACAAAATAATATTCCACCTAAACTGTGACCTTCAGATCCTGCTAACCAAACAAGGGTGAGTCTTGGAATTGACCTGTTGCCTCCAGAAGCCATTCTGGAGGAGGGAGTGTGACCGTGAGAGAAAATGGCTTCCAGATCGTGTCTCTCAAAGGAGAGAAGATCTCTGCTGTCCTGTGTGCTATGACATCTTCAGGGATCCTGCCATCCTGTTATGTAGCCACAGCATCTGTTCATTGGTAGACAGTCAAAACTGTAACTAGGCTACTCAGAAACATTCACTGTCTTCTTGGTAAGCAACTCCACCTAGAGGAGGAATAACAGCAGACAGCGCCACCTAGAGGCTATGAGGAGGAATAACAGCAGACAGCGCCACCTAGAGGCTGTAAGGAGGAATAACAGCAGACAGCGCCACCTAGAGGCTGTAAGGAGGAATAACAGCAGACAGCACCACCTAGAGGCTATGAGGAGGAATAACAGCAGACAGCACCACCTAGAGGCTATGAGGGGGAATAACAGCAGACAGTGTCCCCCAGAGGCTATGAGGAGGAATAACAGCAGACAGCGCCACCTAGAGGCTATGAGGAGGAATAACAGCAGACAGCACCACCTAGAGGCTATGAGGAGGAATAACAGCAGACAGCACCACCTAGAGGTTATGAGGAGGAATAACAGCAGACAGTGTCACCTAGAGGCTATGAGGAGGAATAACAGCAGACAGCGCCACCTAGAGGCTATGAGGAGGAATAACAGCAGACAGCGCCACCTAGAGGCTATGAGGAGGAATAACAGCAGACAGCACCACCTAGAGGCTGTAAGGAGGAATAACAGCAGACAGCGCCACCTAGAGGCTGTAAGGAGGAATAACAGCAGACAGCGCCACCTAGAGGCTATGAGGAGGAATAACAGCAGACAGCGCCACCTAGAGGAGTAAGGAGGAATAACAGCAGACAGCGCCACCTAGAGGCTGTAAGGAGGAATAACAGCAGACAGCACCACCTAGAGGCTATGAGGAGGAATAACAGCAGACAGCGCCACCTAGAGGCTATGAGGAGGAATAACAGCAGACAGCGCCACCTAGAGGCTGTGAGGAGGAATAACAGCAGACAGCACCACCTAGAGGCTGTGAGGAGGAATAACAGCAGACAGCACCACCTGTGGAGAGGGACTGCAGACTGAGCCAAACTCACTCACCAGCCTCCCATTGACGACACACCTGAGAGGAGAGAAAGGACAGGACAGGAGAGAGAGCAGCTCAGAGCGAGGAGAGAAAGGACAGGACAGGAGAAAGAGTAGCTAAGAGCGAGGAGAGAACAGGATAAGACAGGAGAGAGCAGCGAGGAGCGAGGAGAGAACAGGATAGGACAGGAGAGAGAGCAGCGAGGAGCGAGGAGAGAACAGGATAGGACAGGAGAGAGCAGCGAGGAGCGAGGAGAGAACAGGATAGGACGGAGAGAGCAGCGAGGAGCGAGGAGAGAACAGGATAGGACAGGAGAGAGCAGCGAGGAGCGAGGAGAGAACAGGATAGGACAGGAGAGAGCAGCGAGGAGCGAGGAGAGAACAGGATAGGACAGGAGAGAGCAGCGAGGAGCGAGGAGAGAACAGGATAGGAGGAACTTGACAATGTCGTCCAACAGGAACCAGAACCCTCATGAGCTGAAGCAGTTGAGGCTGGAGCAGTTGGCCGGCAGAGCATGTCCAGTATGGTTACACGGAGCTCTTCACATATCCCACACTCGAAGTGGAAGGGTTACGTTGGGAATAAGGCCTTTATTTGCCAGTTAAGGATGGTCACGGTTACTATTACAATTGCGACCTGGCCAAGATAAAGCAAAGCAGTTTGACACATACAACAACACAGAGTTACACATGGAGTAAAACAAACCTAGAGTCAATAATATAGTAGAAAAATAAGTCTATATACAAAGTGAGCAAATGAGGTGAGATAAGGGAGGTAAAGGCAAAAAACGCCATGGTGGCGAAGTAAATACAATAAAGGTAGGTGTAGTAATCTGTGAGCTGCTCTGACAGCTGATGCTTAAAGCTAGTGAGGGAGATAAGTGTTTCCAGTTTTAGAGATTTTTGTAGTTCGTTCCAGTCATTGGCAGCAGAGAACTGGAAGGAGAGGCGGCCGAAGGAGGAATTGGCTTTGGGGGTGACCAGAGAGATATACCTGCTGGAGCACGTGCTACAGGTGGGTGCTGCTATGGTGACCAGCGAGTTGAGATAAGGTGGAACTTTACCTAGCAGGGTCTTGTAGATGACCTGGAGCCAGTGGGTTTGGCGACGAGTATGAAGCGAGGGCCAGCCAATGAGAGCATACAGGTCGCAGTGGTGGGTAGTATATGGGGCTTTGGTGACAAAACGGATGGCACTATGATAGACTGCATCCAATTTGTTGAGTAGGGTATTGGAGGCTATTTTGTAAATAACGTCGCCGAAGTCGAGGATCGGTAGGATAGTCAGTTTTACAAGGGTATGTTTGGTAGCATGAGTGAAAGATGCTTTGTTGCGAAATAGGAAGCCAATTCTAGATTTAACTATGGATTGGAGATGTTTGATGTGAGTCTGGAAGGAGAGTTTACAGTCTAACCAGACACCTAGGTATTTGTAGTTGTCCACATATATAAGTCAGAACCGTCCAGAGTAGTGATGCTGGACGTGCAGGCAACGATCGGTTGAAGAGCATGCATTTAGTTTTACTTGTATTTAAGAGCAGTTGGAGGCCACGGAAGGAGAGTTTTATGGCATTGAAGCTCGTCTGGAGGGTAGTTAACACAGTGTCCAAAGAAGGGCCAGAACTATACAGAATGGTGTCGCCTGCGTAGAGGTGGATCAGAGACTCACCAGCAGCAAGAGCAACATCATTGATGTATACAGAGAAAAGAGTCGGCCCAAGAATAGAACCCTGTGGCACCCCCATAGAGACTGCCAGAGGTCCGGACAACAGGCCCTGCAATTTGACACACTGATCTCTATCAGAGAAGTAGTTGGTGAACCAGGCGAGGCAATCATTTGAGAAACCAAGGCTATTGAGTCTGCCGATGAGGATGTGCTGATTGAGAGAGTCGAAAGCCTTGGCCAGTTCAATGAATACGGCTGCACAGTATTGTTTCTTATCGATGGCGGTTAAGATATCGTTTAGGACCTTGAGCGTGGCTGAGGTGCACCCATGACCAGCTCTGAAACCAGATTGCATAGCGGAGAAGGTGCGGTGGGATTCGAAATCATCGGTAATCTGTTTGTTGACTTGGCTTTCGAAGACTTTAGAAAGGCAGGGTAGGATAGATATAGGTCTGTAGCAGTTTGGGTCAAGAGTGTCCCCCCCTTTGAAGAGGGGGATGACCGCAGCTGCTTTCCAATCTTTGGGAATCTCAGACGACACGAAAGAGAGGTTGAACAGGCTAGTAATAGGGGTTGCAACAATTTCGGCAGATAATTTTAGAAAGAAAGGGTCCAGATTGTCTAGCTGATTTGTAGGGGTCCAGATTTTGCAACTCTTTCAGAACATCAGCTGACAGGA
The DNA here is from genome assembly GCF_965601325.2 of Salmo salar. Classification (NCBI taxonomy): domain Eukaryota; kingdom Metazoa; phylum Chordata; class Actinopteri; order Salmoniformes; family Salmonidae; genus Salmo; species Salmo salar. Next base: position 29,712,701 of record NC_138319.1, on the reverse strand, counting down.
TTTGGGAGAAGGAGAAATGGGGAAGGCTTGGGTGAGTTGCTGTGGGGAGTGCAGTGCTGTTGACCGGGGTAGGGGTAGCCAGGTGGAAAGCATGGCCAGCCGTAGAAAAATGCTTATTGAAATTCTCAATTATAGTGGATTTATCGGTGGTGACAGAGTTTCCTATCCTCAGTGCAGTGGGCAGCTGGGAGGAGGTGTTCTTATTCTCCATGGACTTTACAGTGTCCCAGAACTTTTTGAGTTTGTGTTGCAGGAAGTAAATTTCAGCTTAAAAAAATTAGCCTTTGCTTTTCTAACTGCCTGTGTATATTGGTTTCTAACTTCCCTGAAAAGTTGCATATCACGGGGGCTGTTCGATGCTAATGCAGAACGCAACAGGATGTTGTGTTGGTTAAGGGCAGTCAGGTCTGGAGAGAACAAAGGGCTATATCAGTTCCTGGTTCTAAATTTCTTGAATGGGGCATGCATATTTAAGATGGTGAGCAAGGCATTTTTTTTTAAATAACCAGGCATCCTCTACTGAAGGGATGAGGTCAATATCCTTCCAGGATACCCGGGCCAGGTCGATTAGAAAGGCCTGCTCGCTGAAGTGTTTCAGGGAGCGTTTGACAGTGATGAGTGGAGGTCGTTTGACCGCTGACCCATTACGGATGCAGGCAATGAGGCAGTGATCGCTGAGATCTTGGTTGAAAACAGCAGAGGTGTATTTAGAGGGCAAGTTGGTTGGGATGATATCTATGAGGGTGCCCGTGTTTACGGCTTTGGGGTGGTACCTGGTAGGTTCATTGATAATTTGTGTGAAATTGAGGGCATCAAGCTTACACTGAGGGAAAAATGTATTTGATCCCCTGCTGATTTTGTACGTTTGCCCACTGACAAAGAAATGATCAGTCTATAATTTTAATGGTAGGTTTATTTGAACAGTGAGAGACAGAATAACAAACAAAAAAATCCAGAACAACGCATGTCAAAAGTGTTATAAATTGATTTGCATTTTAATGGGGGAAATAAGTATTTGACCCCCTCTCAATCAGAAAGATTTCTGGCTCCCAGGTGTCTTTTATACAGGTAATGAGTTGAGATTAGGAGCACACTCTTAAAGGGAGTGCTCCTAATCTCAGTTTGTTACCTGTATAAAAGACACCTGTCCACAGAAGCAATCAATCAGATTCCAAACTCTCCACCATGGCCAAGACCAAAGAGCTCTCCAAGGATGTCAGGGACAAGATTGTAGACCTACATAAGGCTGGAATGGGCTACAAGACCATCGCCAAGCAGCTTGGTGAGAAGGTGACAACAGTTGGTGCGATTATTTGCAAATGGAAAAAACACAAACGAACTGTCAATCTCCCTCGGCCTGGGGCTCCATGCAAGATCTCACCTCGTGGAGTTGCAATGATCATGAGAACGGTGAGGAATCAGCCCAGAACTACACGGGAGGATCTTGTCAATGATCTCAAGGCAGCTGGGACCATAGTCACCAAGAAAACAATTGGTAACACACTACGCCGTGAAGGACTGAAATCCTGCAGCACCCGCAAGGTCCCCCTGCTCAAGAAAGCACATATACATGCCCGCATGAAGTTTGCCAATGAACATCTGAATGATTCAGAGGACAACTGGGTGAAAGTGTTGTGGTCAGATGAGACTAAAACGGAGCTGCCTATGACCCCAAGAACGCCATCCCCACCGTCAAACATGGAGGTGGAAACATTAAGCTTTGGGGGTGTTTTTCTGCTAAGGGGACAGGACAACTTCACCACATCAAAGGGACGATGGACGGGCCATGTACCGTCAAATCTTGGGTGAGAGCCTCCTTCCCTCAGCCAGGGCATTGAAAATGGGTCGTGTATGGGTATTCCAGCATGACAATGACCCAAAACACACGGCCAAGACAACAAAGGAGTGGCTCAAGAAGAAGCACATTAGGGTCCTGGAGTGGCCTAGCCAGTCTCCAGACCTTAATCCCATAGAAAATCTGTGGAGGGAGCTGAAGGTTCGAGTTGCCAAACGTCAGCCTCGAAACCTTAATGACTTGGAGAAGATCTGCAAAGAGGAGTGGGACAACATCCCTCCTGAGATGTGTGCAAACCTGGTGGCCAACTACAAGAAACGTCTGACCTCTGTGATTGCCAACAAGTGTTTTGCTACCAAGTACTGTCATGTTTTGCAGAGGGGTCAAATACTTATTTCCCTCATTAAAATGCAAATCAATTTATAACATTTTTGATATGCGTTTTTCTGGATGTTTTTGTTGTTATTCTGTCTCTCACAGTTCAAATAAACCTACCATTAAAATTATAGACTGATCATTTCTTTGTCAGTGGGCAAATGTACAAAATCAGCAGGGGATCAAATACTTTTTTCCCTCACTGTAGATTGTAGGGTGGCTGGGATGTTGAGCATGTCCCAGTTTAGGTCACCTAGCAGCACAAGCTCTGAAGATAGATGGTGGGCAATCAGTTCACATATGGTGTCCAGAGCACAGCTGGGGGCAGAGGGTGGTCTATAGCAGGCGGCAACGGTGAGAGACTTGTTTTTAGAGAGGTGGATTTTTAAAAGTAGAAGTTCAAATTGTTTGGGTACAGACCTGGATAGTAGGACAGAACTCTACAGGCTATCAACCATATTACTTTGGATTGTGGGGCAGTTATATCACAAAGATGTCTGAACTACAGTTGTTGCATGTGGAAACTAAAAGAAGACAGTTAGGACAAATCGCTCTTCTGTCAGAAGATGGGAATAAAAACAGGGAGTAAAACCAGGAGCATGTGGATAACACTCTTAGGGAAGCAAAGCAACTCTGAATCAATCATGCTGTGGGTTTCAGATAAATAGATGCACGGTTCACATTTGTAAAATGTTCAGTGTGAATGAAGTTTGGTTTTAGTTGAATGATGATTTAATGATTAGAAAGTTGTAGGCTGTTATTTGGGGAGAGAAACAGGATGGTGCATTGAGTGATGACAGCTCTTTAAAATTATTTTTATGGTAGTTGAAGAACTATGTAGAATAGGTTTGTGGGTGTAGACCTGCTGATAGCTAGCTGTGGTTGTATCTAATTAATAAACTCTTTAGGCTAACAGTACATTTCCTGAAGAAAATGTGTGTTTGCTAGCTTGTTTTAAAGTATGTATAGTTTTGAAATATGTTATAGTGGTGGTAGTGTCTGCAGTAGTAATGGTGGTGACTGGTTACAGTTGAAAAAGTAGGTAGATGAAAAGGTGAATTGGTTGGTTGGTATGATAGCCTGAACGTGTGAAAGTTGGTTTGGTGTCTCTAGCTTGAATTGGTTGGTTGGTATGATAGCCTGAACGTGTGAAAGTTGGTTTGGTGTCTCTAGCTTGAATTGGTTGGTTGGTATGATAGCCTGAACGTGTGAAAGTTGGTTTGGTGTCTCTAGCTTGAACGGTTCAAGAGTTACAACTATTGTTGGTGGTTATTATATGCTAATTTATCCTAATTTAAGTTATAATTTATAGTGCAGACCAGAGCTAGACCAGAGCTAGTGCGAAGCAGTGCTAGATACCTGTGCCCAGGACCAGAGCAGACCAGAGCAGTAGTTGTGTTGCAGGTTCTTTGGGCCACTTATGGGTGTGGTCAGTAGTTGTGTTGTTGTGGTCAGTATTTGTGGTCAGTAGTTGTGTTGTTGTGGTCAGTAGTTGTGGTCAGTATTTGTGGTCAGTAGTTGTGTTGTTGTGGTCAGTAGTTGTGGTCAGCAGTTGTGTTGTTGTGGTCAGTAGTTGTGGTCAGTATTTGTGGTCAGTAGTTGTGTTGTTGTGGTCAGTAGTTGTGGTCAGCAGTTGTGTTGTTGTGGTCATTAGTTGTGTGATTCATTAGTTGTGGTCAGTAGTTGTGTGATTCATTAGTTGTGGTCAGTAGTTGTGTGATTCATTAGTTGTGGTCAGTAGTTGTGTGGTTATGGTCAGTAGTTGTGCTCAGGGGTTTTGGTCAGTGGTTTTGGTAAGTAGTTGTGTGGTTGTTGTTCAGTAGTTGTGGTCAGTAGGTATGGTCTGTAGTTGTGGTGTGTAGTTGTGGTCAGTAGTTGTGGTCAGTAGGTATGGTCTGTAGTTGTGTTCAGTAGGTATGATCTGTAGTTGTGGTCTGTAGTTGTGGTGTGTAGTTGTGGTCAGTAATTGTGGTCATCAGTTGGTGTCAGTAGTTGTGTGGTTGTGGTCAGTGTCTAAACTACAGTTGTTGCATGTGAATACTGAAAGAAGTGCAATGAGAAGTGATCGAGTGAAATACGAAGAGTGTGAATGTTGGCAGTTGTCCAATATAGTTGTTGCTAGGCAACAGTTGCCTTGGTAGGCCTGCTCCCTCCATGGCTAAAGGCAGAGTGAGAAACATGCTAACAATTGTTTGTGCTTTGAAAATAAAAAAATACTCTGAGGAACACTTTCCTAATATTGAATTGCACGCCCTTTTGCCCTCACAACAGCCTCAATTGGTCGAGGCATGGACTCTTCAAGGCGTCGAAAGCGTTCTACAGAGATACTGACCCATGTTGACTCCAATGCTTGATACACACGGGAAACTGTTGTGTGAAAAACCCAGCAGCGTTGCAATGTTTGACCCACTCCAACCGGTGTGCCTGGCACCTACCACCATACCCTGTTCAAAGGCACTTTAATATTTTGTCTTGCCCATTCACCCTCTGAATGGCACATAAACAATCCATGTCTTAAACCTGTCTCCTCCCCTTCATCTACACTGATTTAAAGTGGATTTAACAAGTGACATCAATAAGGGATCATAGCTTTCACCTGGATTCATCTGGTCAGTCTGTCATGGAAAGAGCAGGTGTTCCTAATGTTTTATACACTCAGTGTATATCTGTATTCCAGGTATACGCTGCAGGTGTCTAACTTCCAGATGACTATACTACCAGAGTACAACACAGAGGACACATACACTGTATGACAGCTGACTGATAACACACAGATCAAAACTGTTAGTTCTCCCTAGTGGTGCAGCGGTCTATGGCACTGCATCGCAGCACTAGAGGATTGTCACTACAGACCCGGGTTTGATCCCAAGATGTGTCGCAGCCGGCTGGGCCCGGGAGACCCATGAGGCGGCGCACAATTGGCCCAACGTCGTCCGGGTTACGGGATGTCCTCGACCCATCGCGCTCTAGCGACTCCTTGTGGCAGGACAGGCACATGCACGCTGACACTGGTCGCCAGCTGTACGGTGTTTCCTCCAACACGTTGGTGCGTCTGGCTTCCGTGTTAAGCGAGCAGTGTGTCAAGAAACAGTGCGGCTTGGCAGGGTCGAGTTTTGGGGGACGCATGGCTCTCGACTTTCGCCTCTCCCGAATCCATACAGGAGTTGCAGCGGTAGGACAAGACTGTAACTACCAATTGGGGTAAAAAGTATTATAATAAACTGAGATCTACAGATAATTCTGTGGTGTAAATATATGACAAGTATTATAGTTTATTAAATCACCCCTGATATGATAGTTGTATAGTACTGACTGAACAGTCCCTGAGGTTGAATAGTTTTCCTGTTTAATTATAGGACATTCTAGTTTAGGTTTTGCAGATCTCGTTAAAATCCAAATTCAACAAAGGATCCTTTCGTCTGTGTTGTATTATGATGACCAACTAGAAGGCTCTGGACTTTAATGGCAAACAGCACTCCTACTACTGGAGTTCAAACCAGAAACCCTGATCAGTCTTCCTGGGATACAAGAAGTCCTCCACTGTCTACCTTTATCTCCTCTCCCTCCATATTTCTTTCTTTCTCCCTCCATTTATCTTTCTCTCTGTGTGCCTGTCAACTGCTCTCTCTCTCTTTATCTCCTCTCTCTCTCCCTCCCTCCATCTATCTTTCTCTCGCTGTCTGTCAAAGCATGGATGTAAGATGTAATCCTATGTGTTGTTCTTATCTCCAGTAAGAAGCTGCGTGTGAACATTAACGTTCCTATGAAAACTGAACAGGAGCAGGAGACCACACAAGAACATCAAGGAGGACCACAAACTCCCCATAAAGATGTGTTGCATACTGAAAAAAATCACATTTCTTTGTGTACTGAATGTATCTGTACATTTTTTTTTTTTTTTTATTTAACTTGGCAAGCCAGTTAAGAACAAATTCTTATTTACAATGACAACCCACTGTTCCACAGTAGGCCAACTGCCTTGTTCAGGGGCAGAACGACAGATTCTCGGGGATTCGATTTAGCAAAAGATGAGGAAGGTTCTGAAACACCAGCAGCTACTGGCTGAAGTCCTCAACCTCTCACTTCAAACCCAGAGTCCCTGTCGTCAAGGTAACACACTTAAGTGATCATGTCGGATAAACTGGTGTTTGGAGGACATATTGTCACGGGTGTTGTTAGGCCCGAGAGGAAGTCCATGGCTGGCAAACCGTGCCAATATATCCACCAAACACCGGCTTGTTGAGTATTATTATTTTTATACAATGGGTAAAAAACATATTCGAATGATTGACATATTTTAATTTAAAACATTTTGATTAATTTATTCATAATATTTCATCCTTCCACAAGATATAGTCCCAACACAAATCTAGGGTTGCTACTCAAGCCGGCTGATTGTTCGTTCTATTGGTTCGGTTGCCAGAGACGCGACACCAGTCCATTAGTCTTTTTGTTCTGTATCTACGGAAGCGACCCAGTCGTATATATTATTTTTGACGTTTAACATGACTGAAGTTAGACGTAGTTGGCTAGCTAGCAAGCAAGGGAGAAGAACGTTGCCAGCCAGTATGGCAATGGAACACTTAGAACAAACACGTCCATAGATACAGAACAAAATGACTGAATGACTGGGTCATAGAACGAACGACCAATAGAACGAACGACCAGCCAGCTTGGGTAGCAACCCTAGATTTGTGTCGGGACTATATCTTGTGGAAGGATGAAATAGTATGAACAAATTCATCAAAACAGCATGAATAAAAATGTCAATCATTATTTGAATATGTTGTAATCCATTTAAAAGTGATAATGCCCAGCTGTCTGGCAACATGGAGAGACACTGGGAGGAGAGGAACGGAGAAGCCCCTGTAGTCTGAGACGGACCAACTGAACTGATGCCACTGCTGCATAGTTTGCTGCGTTTACATGATCAGAATTGGGCTGCCTTTTTTTTTATTCACTATTTGGTCTTTTGAACAAATCAGATCTGATTGGTCAAAAGACCAATAAATCTGAATTGGGCTGCCTGTATAAAACGCAGCCTGTGAGAACAAGACATTAGCGGCTCAAAGAACAATTGACACCTTTTATTTGCTCTTATTTTATTAAGCATAACTTTGAACAATACTCCCTGTAAACAATAAAAATCAGCATCTTGGTAGTCAGAAGAGTGGTCCCGGAGACAACTGGAGGAAACCAGGGCTACGTTCAGGAGGGAACATTAGAAATGTCTTGTGTAGAGTAGTTTCACTATTCTATATGACAGAGAAGCATGGCTCTTTAAATAGTAGGCCTGTATTTCTATCTGAATATTCTAGAATATTGAATCCCACTGGACGCCAGCCATGTATACTTCAGGGAGTATACATCTAACAGATCGGTAGGATACTAGCCAAGATGGTGGATAAATGTCTTACTCAGGCTGTTTACCATTGAAAAAAAAGGTCACAGTTGCAGTCTATTTAAGGGGTGTCTCCCCCATAGACACCAAAGGGATAGCGACTGGGTCTGGTCTACTTAGTTCATTGACTGTATATGAACCAGAAACAACGAGGGAGTGGGACGTCTCTCTTCCTCTTCCGTCTCTGACACTAATCTTTGGGAGCTGCTGTGTCTGCTGGTTTTCCAGTCAAACTGATTTAGACCAGGTTACAGTCTGAGCAATTTGTGCATCATTGGATCAATGAATCTCCCAGAGTTCCCCAGCCCTGTCCTAACATGAGCAACATAAACTACTTAAAACAGTCTCCTGACTTCACCCATCCACTAAACACAACCGTCAGTCATCGATATCTGTTCGTAGGCCTTTACAGAGCCATCCCAGCTGCCGGTCAAGTTGACACAATAAGTTAGTTGTAAAAACAGGAGAAGTCCGTCTCACTAAACATGATTCAAGGCTGGCGTCAAATCTGCAGTATTCACTAGCACCAGGCGTCACTAGATTACAGTAGCAGGCAGGTCTTCCCCAGACTACAAACATGGAACCGTCATCATGCATCAGATTGAGGATACATCATCAATAACCAGCTCTAATCAAGTGACTATTCAGTGTTCCAACAAGATTCAAGACACAGCAGATACCTGGGGGCGTTTACAAAACCTCAATACGTGACAAAACATGACATTGTCCTAGCAGTAGTATCACCTAGAACAGAGACCCCAAAGCATCCCTCAGGTCATCACCTAGAACAGAGACCCCATCAAAGCATCCCTCAGGTCATCACCTAGAACAGAGACCCCAAAGCATCCCTCAGGTCATCATCACCTAGAACAGAGACCCCATCAAAGCATCCCTCAGGTCATCACCTAGAACAGAGACCCCAAAGCATCCCTCAGGTCATCACCTAGAACAGAGACCCCAAAGCATCCCTCAGGTCATCATCACCTAGAACAGAGACCCCATCAAAGCATCCCTCAGGTCATCACCTAGAACAGAGACCCCAAAGCATCCCTCAGGTCATCACCTAGAACAGAGACCCCAAAGCATCCCTCAGGTCACCATCTAGAACAGAGACCCCATCAAAGCATCCCTCAGGTCATCACCTAGAACAGAGACCCCATCAAAGCATCCCTCAGGTCATCACCTAGAACAGAGACCCCATCAAAGCATCCCTCAGGTCACCATCTAGAACAGAGACCCCATCAAAGCATCCCTCAGGTCATCACCTAGAACAGAGACCCCAAAGCATCCCTCAGGTCACCATCTAGGACAGAGACCCCATCAAAGCATCCCTCAGGTCATCACCTAGAACAGAGACCCCATCAAAGCATCCCTCAGGTCACCATCTAGAACAGAGACCCCATCAAAGCATCCCTCAGGTCATCACCTAGAACAGAGACCCCAAAGCATCCCTCAGGTCACCATCTAGAACAGAGACTCCATCAAAGCATCCCTCAGGTCATCACCATCTAGAACAGAGACCCCATCAAAGCATCCCTCAGGTCATCACCTAGAACAGAGACCCCATCAAAGCATCCCTCAGGTCATCATCACCTAGAACATAAACCCCATTAAAGCATCCCTCAGGTGGTCATCACCTAGAACACAGACCCCATCAAAGCATCCATCAGGTGGTCATCACCTAGAACAGAGACCCCATCAAAGCATCCCTCAGGTCATCACCATCTAGAACAGAGACCCCATCAAAGCATCCCTCAGGTCATCATCACCTAGAACAGAGACCCCATCAAAGCATCCCTCAGGTCATCATCACCTAGAACACAGACCCCATTAAAGCATCCCTCAGGTGGTCATCATCAAAACATTGAAACAAGTGAAACAGACAGAAGATGAATTTTGGAATAAACCAGATGTAGTCACAGAAGAAAACACAGCTAGTTCTGCTCGTCATCACTCATCCTTTCACTGTCACCAAGCTCAGACGGCGCCAACAGAGATGGTCACCTCGAGTCCTTAGGAAATTATGCAGTATTTTGATTTCTCATCCAAATATTTATTTGTACATATTCTTATTCCATCCCTTTAGATGTGAGTATAAGGTAGTTGTTGTGGAATTGTTAGATTACTTGTTAGAGATTACTGCAGTCAGAACTAGAAGCACAAGCATTTCACTACACTCGCATTAACATCTACTAACCATGTGTATGTGACCATTTACATCTGCTAACCACGTGTATATGACCATTAACATCTGCTAACCATGTGTATGTGACCAATAAAATGTGATTTCACCTCCGATATCAGGCTATAGTCTCAAAACAGTGTTCTGGCACTCCAGTGTGTGTCTGTGGGGTCTGAGACCAAGGTTTGGATACTGGCTGGGGAGTGGGGAAATCACCAGTTACGGAAATATTTTTAATCCACATTTAGTCTAGCTGGTGGTGAGGGGCTAATGCCAGGCCCTAACAAAAAAAAGGTTTTGGTCCCAGTAAAAGATTTACAACCAGTTGTGATTTCAGAGTCAATAATGTGTGCATTCATCTGGATTGGTTCCCTTTAGCTCTGTGATACTTTTTATACTTGCGGTCAGTCAGTGGATTTATTAACACCTGTGAATGTTTATTAGCCGTAAACAGGAAGGACTTTCTAGTGACCAGTTACCAAGAGGCTCACAAATCCCAGAGAACTGGAAGATTTGTTTGTAGAAAAATTATTCAAAGTGAGATAAAGAGACTTTCCAGAATTCTTGAAGCATCCCAGGATGCCGACAAAGAGTCGTTTGGGGTTCCTGAAGAGAGTGTGTGTGTGTGTAAGGCCTTTGTGTTGATCCAGAGGAGGTAGAAGAGGGGATCATGGTATCTCTGACTCCCGCTCGATGCCGACGTACTTCAGAGCATCAGCCTGACTGTACCTGAGAGAGAAACATGACCAGTTAGCTAGAGATGTCAAACCAACCACAAAGTGTGAGTGTATGTGTACGTATAAAAGCTGGTTTACAGTTACTCTAACGTCATGTCAGTAGACAATTAGAATGCGACAAGTGTTGATGGTGAAAACATCTTAATTTATAATCCGGAGGAATGTCTGAAGACTGTCAGTTTCCTTGTCTCACGGGCATGAAAAAAGTGAACGTCTCTGCGACTGTCACAACATTCATTGTCGTGGTTACTGGGCTGCTATAGCAACAAGACCAAACCCATCTGTGCAGAGACTGCTGGAGGTCTAAAATAGTCCAGTAGCATTACCTGCTTTTACTTTAGTCACTCACAACCGTAAGCTGTTTCCTGTAAGCTCGCCATTACCTTGTAAATAATGTTGAGGGTTTATGTTCCGCAATGAATAAAAAGTGGCTGCAGTTAAGACCCTGTCAGCTATACTCTGGTCATTAACGCGCTAACAACGAACCAAAACATTGTTTAAAAAGTTGCTTTTAGTTGCCTGGCTTGCTAAATTGACATTCAGGTCATTTAAACTGATGGGATTATTGGAGTTCAAAAGGCCTTCAAACTCAACTCTGGACCACTAATAAAAGGACTGATTTCCACCTAGGAAGACCAGGTGTGTGCAGTTATTTATCAGGTAGAACAGAAACCCAGCAGGTTCCGGACCTTGTAGGGTCAGAGATAAATACCCCTGAAATAGAGACAGTATGCTATTTGGAACACCAGGCCGCTGAAGTCATGCAGAGACTGTCGTTTTGCGTTTATCCTTCTTCATAACGATGACACATTTGATGTCGGACGACAAAACGTTCATGATGTCGCTGCGACAGAGGTCTACAGTCATGTCCATAGACCCGAATGCACTGTAGGTTTCGAGTTGAAAGTATTCAGACCCCTTGACTTTTTCCACATTACAGCCTCATTGTAAAATGTATTAAAAATTACTTTTTTTCCCTCATCAATCCACACACATAATGCCATAGCAATATGCCACAACAAAAACAGGTCTAGAAACGTCTGCAAATGTAAAAAAATAAAGTATTCAGACCCTTTGCTCTGAGACACAAAATTGAGCTCAGGTGCATCCTGTTTCCATTTATCATCCTGTTGTTTCTCTTGATTGGAGTCCACCTGTGGTAAATTCAATTGATTAGACATGATTTGGAAAGGCAAACACATCTTTCTATATAAAGGTCCCACAGTTGACAGTGCATGTCAGAGCAAAAACCAAGCCATGGGGTCGAAGGAATTGTCCGTAGAGCTCCGAGACAGGACTGTGTTGAGGCACAGATCTGGGGAAGGGTACCAAAAAAATGTCTGCAGCATTGAAGATCCAAAAACACAGTGGCCTCCATCATTCTTAAATGAAAAAAGTTTGGAACTACCAAGACTCTTCCTAGAGCTGGCCTCCCTGCCAAACTGAGCAAATTAGGGAAGAAGGGCCTTGGTCAGGGAGGTGACCAAGAACCCGATGGTCACTTTGACAGAGTTCCTCTGCGGAGATGGTTTCCTTTCTGGAAGGTTCTCCCATCTCTGCAGCACTCCACCAAACAGGCATTTATGGTAGTGGCCAGAGGGAAGCCACTCCTCTGCAAAAGTCACATGACAGCTCACTTGGAGTTTGCCAAAAAGCACTTAAAGACTCAGCCCATGAGAAACAAGATTATCTGGTCTGATGAAAACAAGATTGAACACTTTGGCTAAATGTCAAGCATCGCGTCTGGAGGAAACCTGGCACCATCTCTACGGTGAAGCATGGTGGTGGCAGCATCATGCTGTGGGGATATTTTTCAGAGGCAGGGACTGGGAGACTAGTCAGGATCGAGGGAAAGATGAACGGAGCAAATTACAGAGAGATCCTTGATGAAGTCCTGAGTGCTCTGGAGCAGGTTCTCAGACTGGGGCAAAGGTTCAACTTCGAACAGGACAACGACCCTAAGCACACAGCCAAGACAACGCAGGAGTAGCTTCGGGACAAGTCTCTGAATGTCCTTGAGTGGCCCAGCCAGAGCCTGGATGTGAACCCAATCTAACATCTCTGGAGAGACCTGAAAATAGCTCTTCAGCGACGCTCCCCATCCAACCTGACAGAGCTTGAGAGGATCTGCAGAGAAGAATGGGAGAAACTCCCCAAATACAGGTGTGCCAAGCTTGTAGCATCATACCCAAGAAAACTCGAGGCTGCAATCGCTGCCTATTGTGCTTCAATAAAGTACTGAGTGAAAGGTCTGAATACATATGTAAATTAGATAGATTTGCAAACATTTCTAAATATCTGTTTTTGATTTGTCATTATTTAGTATTGTGTGTAGATTGAGGGGGAAAAAACATTTAATCAATTTTAAAATAAGGCTGTAACGTAACAAAATGTGGGAAAAGTCAAGAGGTCTGAATGAGGCCCTGTACCTGAAGAGTTTGTCATTGAGACCAAACGGGGAGGGAAATCGACACCCTCAGAGTATTCACATGGACACGTGCTGATTAATACGATCCTAGTTGACCCGGCCGCCAGGCTGCAGACCGGCTGGTCAGTAACCCCGTTGACCCGGCCGCAGACCGGCTGGTCAGTAACCCCGTTGACCCGGCCGCAGACCGGCTGGTCAGTAACCCCGTTGACCCGGCCGCAGACCGGCTGGTCAGTAACCCCGTTGACCCGGCCGCAGACCGGCTGGTCAGTAACCCCGTTGACCCGGCCGCCAGGCCGCAGACCGGCTGGTCAGTAACCCTGATATACTGACCTGTAGTCAAAGAAGAGCTCCTCTCCAGTCTGGATGGTTCTCTTAGCGAAGATCCCTATCCTGTGGTCCCCATTCACCATCATCACTGCAGAGAGAGGAGACCGTCAGTACAACACAGAGGTCTTCTCAGTCAAACGCTGCATCAGAGTTACGTCTGTTGGTCCCATCTGCCAGTGTATTAAGTTATAGACACCAGACTGGCTGGATCAGCTGATATACATCTGCTGGTTTAAAACACTGCTCTACGATACTTTCATCTTGACCCCTGGGGAAACATTCACACAAAATCAACTAATGAAAGTGTTTTAAGGGCTGTCTGACCTTTTGCATAGCAGTTGGGCTGGACGGAATGGTTGGCAAAACGAATCTTGTTTCCCTTCCTAGTAGCATCCACTACAAAGTCTGGGGAAGGGAGGGGGTTAGCTTGCCCTCCCACTTACACAAAAACATTATTTCAATCCTTTTGTGTATGTGTGTGTTACCATTGTTGAGGTTGAACAGGAAGCTACACATGTATTTGTCATAGACCTTCCCTCTGCGATCAGCCTCATCTTGGGAGATTATCTACAAGGAGGAGAGAGAACACACACACACACACAGGATCAACAAACAGAACACAATTATTTTCCACAGGTTTGTACATCACACACAAGCAGGCAAAACCCATCACCCAGACAGAGTTGAGTCTCACCTCCCCACAGTACTCAGAGATGAACTCATTCTTCTGAACTGGCTCTTTGATGAAGATGCCCCAGCCTGCGACATCAGACGGCGCTAGGAGTAGGTGCTGAGAGGTGGGGGCAAAATAGTGAGCAACAGATACCAAATTAACAAAGGAAAAATCCTGTACAGCTGGACAATGCGATCCATACTGTGAGTGTGTTTTACCTTCTTGGCCCCCCTCTGTATGGAGCAGTTTTTACAGGAAACGTTCTTGCTGTCCCAGTGTTCAGCAGCTCCGCAGGTCAGACAGAGGTCAGGGTCACACTCCCTGACCGCCAGGTAACACGGACACTGCTTGGTGTTGCACTGGGCCTTACACCTGCATCCTGGGAAACGGTTCTGACCTGCACACACACAGAGGGTTAGAGTGAGTGTGTCACAGACACTGGTCATCTGCAATGTAATATTGTATGTTAATAAAGTATTTAAAAATGTCCTCACACTCCGAGCTGCACTGGCAGAATTTCTCACAGAAGTTCTGAGCGGTGACGCAGGGGCAGGAGGAGTCACAGGGCTGGTGGGGGTGGTCACATGGCTGGTAGTTATACACGTGGTTGGACGAGCCATCTATAGGGGGAGGGGTCAAGCACAGGTCAGCAACTTGCAACAAAAAAGAAATGAGTCATAAACTCGTCACATTGACCACAACACATTGAAAGATTGTGTGGAGCCACAAGCTAACAGAGTATTCTGAAGGTTCTAATGGTATGGGAGATGGAGACAATCGTCACCTTTCTTCAGCTGGATCTTCCTGCAGTAAGTGGCCCATAACCTGAAAACACCACCACCAGTAAATTAGTATGTATTTTCCATGAAAGTTGACAACCAGATCCTTGGACTGTACCCTTCTCAGTCGCCCCGTTAGCGAACCCTCAAGCAGTCAGTCTATATTTTGGGCGAGGCTTACCTGTGGTGTTTCCGCTTCTTCTTGCGAGGGGGCGTGTCTTCGTCCTCAGCCGGAGCGCGAGCGATGATACTAGACTCCTTTACTCTGAAGTCGTAGACCTAGAGACAAACATTACTAGACAATATACAACCTGCCAAGTTAGCCCACAATGTTATTTATTTTATGTCACCTTTATTTAACCAGGTAGGCAAGTTGAGAACAAGTTCTCATTTACAACTGCGACCTGGCCAAGATAAAGCAAAGCGGTTCGACACAAACAACAACACAGAGTTACACGTGGAGTAAAACAAACCTAGAGTCAATAATATAGTAGAAAAATAAGTCTATATACAAAGTGAGCAAATGAGGTGAGATAAGGGAGGTAAAGGCAATAAATAGGCCATGGTGGCAAAGTAAATACAATATAGCAAGTAAAACACTGGAATGGTAGATTCGTAGTAGAAGAAAGTGCAAAGTAGAAATAGAAATAATGGGGTGCAAAGGAGCAAAATAAATAAATAAATAAATACAGTAGGGGAAGTGGTAGTAGTTTGGGCTAAATTATAGATGGGCTATGTACAGGTGCAGTGATCTGTGAGCTGCTCTGACAGCTGGTGCTTAAAGCTAGTGAGGGAGATAAGTGTTTCCAGTTTCAGAGATTTTTGCAGTTCGTTCCAGTCATTGGCAGCAGAGAACTGGAAGGAGAGACGGTTATGAGTCCAAAGGGGGGAAAAAAAATGGAAGAAATGTGAAAGGCAGAGAAAATGACTTTCAGCATAGGTGCTGTGGTGATAGATACACACACCTGTCTGCAGGTCTTGGATCCTATGAGTCGGGCTATAGGGCAGTAGTTATCATAGTAGGTTCCGATGAGAACCCTAAAGAGTGAAGCCTCGGCAGCGCTCCAATCAACAACCTGAGGATCACACGTCAGCTTCAACTTCACTGGAGTCTGGCACCGTGAGTTACCCTCTAGAATACACAAGGTAATGGTTAGTGTGTGTGTGTTGGTGTGTGTGTGTGTGTGTGTGTGTGGTGGTGCGTACCTGAGCTGCTAGTGGTGTCCTTATCATCATCGTCGTCGTCTTTCCCCTCCTGCTCGCTGTCAGTGTCTTTGGTATCCGTGGAGACTGTTGGTGTGCTGGGCCGGCTGTTGCCGCTGGGTCGTCCCCGGCGACGGATCACGGGGCGTTTGGAAGGAGTCTTGGACCTCTCGGTTGCCATGCCGTCAGGGTACTCCCTCACCAAACCATCCTAGACAACCACCACAGAACAACAATCAGAACTGGAGGTGTCTCTCTCTGTGTGTGTGTGTGTGTGTGTGTGTACTTGCCTGCACCAGGTACATATAGCACTCGTCACCACAGGGTTTACTGTCCACCAGATTCTCCATGTTTTTACGCTTATAGGTGTTAGGAGTCGCATGGAAGGCTGAAGAGAGAGACAGAGGAGAGAGATTAGTGGTCACAGTGAAGTCAGAGAGGTGCAGAACAGTCTAAATGGAGAGAGAGAGAGAGTGTGTCCGTACACTCACGGTGCAGGAAGCAGTCGTATTTGAAGCAGCGTCGGCAGAACAGTGTGTGGAAGGAGTGTAGACTCTGTTCTCTCTGAACGGAGCGAGCGTTAGGACCGTCCATGTTAGGAGTACACTCTGGAGGCAATGCACCCGGCAACTGGGGCTCTGTCAGCTCCTTGTATCTGATAACACACACCTCATTATAGTACAGACAAAACAGAAATATGCACTACTGACACACACAGGAGTACTTACTTCTCTTTGAGTACCTCTGTGGAGCCCTTATCAGGGAACATGGAGGAAATGGCCTCAAAGATCTTATCAGACGGAAACTTCTTGGAACTGTCACTGCTGCCTTGGCCTGCAAGCAGAGAACACATAGGGGTTTCACACACACACACACACACACAACTTCTTAAAAAACAGTCACTGCTGCCTTGGCCTGCAAGCAGAGAACACATAGGGGTTTCACACACACACACACAACTTCTTAAAAAACAGTCACTGCTGCCTTGGCCTGCAAGCAGAGAACACATAGGGGTTTCACACACACACACACAACTTCTTAAAAAACAGTCACTGCTGCCTTGGCCTGCAAGCAGAGAACACATAGGGGTTTCACACACACACACACACACACAACTTCTTAAAAAACAGTCACTGCTGCCTTGGCCTGCAAGCAGAGAACACATAGGGGTTTCACACACACACACACACACACACACAACTTCTTAAAAAACAGTCACTGCGGCAGCCCACACAGGACACAGGAGGGTAAGGAGAGATCAAGACCTGAGAGGACCTAGGGAAGGGAACTAGGTGAGATAAAGGGGAGAGGGAATAGTTTTGGGATAAGGCTAATTTATATTCTTGGTTGGATAATAGCAGTCTGCCTTACTGTCAGTGTTGATCAGGGATTCCTGGTGGGAATCCTCAACCATGTGGTCCTTCCCCTCACACAGCTCCATCTTCAACTCCTGCTCTTCTTCATCAAAATCTAAATCCTCCTCGTTGTCACTGTACTGGGTCAGGGCCCCCACCAGCTCCACAAAGATCTCATCGTTAATGAAGCCACACTCTGGAATCACACACACCAGTGATTAAACATGCCATCAAATCAAAAGGTGATCATATAAAACAGTCTTACCCCTGTCTCCGTGAACTTTGCCGTCGTAGTTCTTGATGAGTTCCTCTATGAAGGTTCCGTCTTGGTCCAGAACCTCGTCTCCCATGTAGGGGATGTTGTGGAGAACTGTCTCATCTTCTACCTACAAGGCAGGCCAGGTGTGTGAATAGGCTAGGTTGTTCAGTAGGCGAGGTGACACCTGGTCTACTGACACACACACACCTGGTCTACTGACACACACACACACACACGCCTGGCCTACTGACACACACACACACACACACACACACACACACACACACACACACACACACACACACACGCCTGGCCTACTGACACACACACACACACACCCCCCGCCTGGCCTACTGACACACACACACGCCTGGCCTACTGACACACACACACACCTGGCCTACTGACATTCTTCTGACACCTAGCCTACTGACAAACACCTGGCCCACTGACACAAACCTGGCATACTGACATTCTTCAGACACCTGGCCTACTGACAGTCTTCAGACACCTGGCCTACTGACAGTCTTCAGACACCTGGCCTACTGACATTCTGACACCTAGCCTACTGACATTCTGACACCTAGCCTACTGACATTCTGACACCTAGCCTACTGACATTCTGACACCTAGCCTACTGACATTCTGACACCTAGCCTACTGACATTCTGACACCTAGCCTACTGACATTCAGACACCTAGCCCACTGACATTCTGACACCTAGCCCACTGACATTCTGACACCTAGCCCACTGACATTCTGACACCTAGCCCACTGACATTCTGACACCTAGCCTACTGACATTCTGACACCTAGCCTACTGACATTCTGACACCTAGCCTACTGACATTCTGACACCTAGCCTACTGACATTCAGACACCTAGCCCACTGACATTCTGACACCTAGCCCACTGACATTCTGACACCTAGCCCACTGACATTCTGACACCTAGCCCACTGACATTCTGACACCTAGCCCACTGACATTCTGACACCTAGCCCACTGACACGACACCTAGCCCACTGACACGACACCTAGCCCACTGACTCAGACACCTAGCCCACTGACACGACACCTAGCCCACTGACTCAGACACCTAGCCCACTGACATTCAGACACCTAGCCTACTGACATTCAGACACCTAGCCTACTGACATTCTGACACCTGGCCTACTGACATTCTGACACCTAGCCTACTGACATTCTGACACCTGGCCTACTGACATTCTGACACCTGGCCTACTGACATTCTGACACCTGGCCTACTGACATTCTGACACCTGGCCCACTGACATTCTCGACACCTGGCCCACTGACATTCTCGACACCTGGCCCACTGACATTCTCGACACCTGGCCCACTGACATTCTCGACACCTGGCCCACTGACATTCTGACACCTAGCCCACTGACAGACACCTAGCCCACTGACAGACACCTAGCCCACTGACAGACACCTAGCCCACTGACAGACACCTAGCCCACTGACAGACACCTAGCCCACTGACAGACACCTAGCCCACTGACAGACACCTAGCCCACTGACAGACACCTAGCCCACTGACAGACACCTAGCCCACTGACAGACACCTAGCCCACTGACAGACACCTAGCCCACTGACAGACACCTAGCTCACTGACAGACACCTAGCCCACTGACAGACACCTAGCCCACTGACATTCTCGACACCTAGCCCACTGACATTCTCGACACCTAGCCTACTGACATTCTCGACACCTAGCCTACTGACATTCTGACACCTGGCCCACTGACATTCTTCTGACACCTGGCCCACTGACATTCTTCTGACACCTGGCCCACTGACATTCTTCTGACACCTGGCCCACTGACATTCTTCTTACACCTGGCCCACTGACATTCTTCTGACACCTGGCCCACTGACATTCTTCTGACACCTGGCCCACTGACATTCTTCTGACACCTGGCCCACTGACATTCTTCTGACACCTGGCCCACTGACATTCTTCTGACAGATACCTGGCCTACTGACAGATACCTGGCCTACTGACAGATACCTGGCCTACTGACAGATACCTGGCCTACTGACAGATACCTGGCCTACTGACAGATACCTGGCCTACTGACAGATACCTGGCCTACTGACAGATACCTGGCCTACTGACAGATACCTGGCCTACTGACAGATACCTGGCCTGCCTTGTAGGTAGAAGTAGTGAGTCAGTAGGCCAGGCATGTCCGAAGAACTCCATTAAAGTTTAAGAAATGACTATCAGCAAGTCGGGACTAGACTACTACATCAGATTGTATAACTACAGTTCCTGTACACCTGTCAGAACAAGCTTAGTATCGCACAGTGTTTTTATGTTAACCATGAAGTTCTGCTGTAGCAGTGTGTGTGTGTTAACCATGAAGTTCTGCTGTAGCAGTGTGTGTGTGTTAACCATGAAGTTCTGCTGTAGCAGTGTGTGTGTGTTAACCATGAAGTTCTGCTGTAGCAGTGTGTGTGTGTTAACCATGAAGTTCTGCTGTAGCAGTGTGTGTGTGTTAACCATGAAGTTCTGCTGTAGCAGTGTGTGTGTGTTAACCATGAAGTTCTGCTGTAGCAGTGTGTGTGTGTTAACCATGAAGTTCTGCTGTAGCAGTGTGTGTGTGTTAACCATGAAGTTCTGCTGTAGCAGTGTGTGTGTGTTAACCATGAAGTTCTGCTGTAGCAGTGTGTGTGTGTTACCCATGAAGTTCTGCTGTAGCAGTGTGTGTGTGTTAACCATGAAGTTCTGCTGTAGCAGTGTGTGTGTGTTAACCATGAAGTTCTGCTGTAGCAGTGTGTGTGTGTTAACCATGAAGTTCTGCTGTAGCAGTGTGTGTGTGTTAACCATGAAGTTCTGCTGTAGCAGTGTGTGTGTGTTAACCATGAAGTTCTGCTGTAGCAGTGTGTGTGTGTTAACCATGAAGTTCTGCTGTAGCAGTGTGTGTGTGTTAACCATGAAGTTCTGCTGTAGCAGTGTGTGTGTGTTAACCATGAAGTTCTGCTGTAGCAGTGTGTGTGTGTGTGTGTGTGTGTGTGTGTGTGTGTGTGTGTGTTTACCATGAAGTTCTGCTGTAGCGGGGACCAGGAGTACATGACAGGGACAGAGGCTACAGCGTTGAGCGTCTTCAGAGGGATCACCTGTTTGGAGAACTCAGAGAAACCACTGTCCACCGTACACTGTAGGAGACAATATACACATTAGAGAACTCAGACAAGTCACACTGGTGCAGAAGTGTAAAAGGTGAAACATGGTGAAAAACAAACAGATGTTTAAAACATGGATTTAGGATATCTTTGGCTGGGTGCGTGTGTGACGTGAACGCTGACCTCTCTGGTCCCTCGTAACGAGCTAACAGATGTCATGATGTGAAGGGGCTGGATCCTCCTGGACTTCCAATCAGCATTCAGGATGTCTGTCCGTTCCAAGATCCTCTGACGGTTAGAGTTAAACATACTCTAGGTAGGAGAAAACGCACTGTCAGAAACCTTTCTCTCTCTCTCTCTGTGTGTGCGTGTGTGTGCGCGTGCGTGCGTGCGTATGTGTACCTTGACCTCGTCGGCCCGTCTGAAGCGTAGCCTCATGTACTCACACTTCACCCTCCTCCTCCAACCCACTGGTCCCTTCACAGAGCGCTTCCCTGTCAGCACCATGGTCAACCTGGAACACAGGCTTTTATCATGCACAGTACAGGAGAAAAGGCAAAGACCTATGCATCCGCGCTAAGGGCTGAGATTTGACATTTTACAAAAACACAACGGAACTTTGGACACCATTGCTCGTCATTGTACATGTTGATAAGGGGCAGAGTCTCTTTCCAGAGTCAAGAACGGTCATTCTAGTTTCCGTTCCCATCTCTCTACACACGTTCTACAGATGCACTGAGAAATACAACGCCAGGCCAGTTCAAAGACGGGGAAACACCCCAAACTAACTTCTTGTTTCATGTCTCTAATTCACATTCAAAAGCTTTATTGTCCATTTACTTGGGGTAAAACAGAAATCACAAAATCAGTCAGCTTCCATCACAGGCTCAGTCCCAAACACAGTACTGCAGCCTCCATAATAACATCTGCTTTAGTAGAGAAATCCTGGAGAAATGGATGTTGGAGATGGCCCAAGTTCACAAGCTGCAGAAATCATGTGTCTGCTTCAAGACTGCTGTCTGATTGGTCAAAACCACATACTGATGACACACTACTAGAAAGAATACTGGCTCTAGCTCTGGGTAGAGGAACTAGAGTCTCCTTTTGTTCATCTGCCCTGACATTGTCATATCTGACCAGCCTGGGTGGGCCTGGTCTAATCCAATCAGATCTCCTTCCTTGAGGTCACATACACTCTACGGGCTGCCATGGAAACCTGTCATCACACACCACCAGGCACCACACTGGATACTGATGTCTAGGGTTTCTCTAAGCAGAGAATGACTCTCAGTAGGTTTACACAATATAACTTTACTTTGGCCATAGTTACAGGGAACAAACAACGTATTCTGCTGTCATTTCTCAACCCAGACAGCACACCTCATACAGACATGAAGTTGAGAGGAACACAGGGTCAAGCTGCAGTGCAGCACCCCTGGATCGAGAGCAACGGTTGGGGATTGTTGTGAGGAGGAAGTGAACCCAGCAGACCAACAGTTGCCAGATAATTTCCCCCAACACCCGGTCCGGATTCGAACAGGCGACCTTTAGGCTATAGGTCAAACTTTTTAAGCCGCTGGGCTACAAGGCTACTCGAATCTTTGTGTTTAACAGTTCGATACAAACACGTTCAGATGTTCGATGAGGTTCTCAATATTAAGACGAAGACCGGAGGGTACAATTAACAATCGTATAAGGTAATGCTGTACTACACTAGTGGAAGACCACTAAATCCCCTACTAGTAACATGCTGCGTAAATTCTAATCTACTACGAAAAAGTAACTTCCGGTCATAGTTGTATAACACCTAGTCAAAACCCTCTCAACTGTCTCTAGTGACACACATTGGATTTATTTTGTTCATCAAACCGCTTTGCTGTCATCGCCAAATCAATCGCTGTCATGTCAAATTTGACAGAATTGTAGTTAAGTGGTTTTCAACGTAGCTAGTATCAAGCAAACTTGCCAATTCATATGAAGCTAGCTAAGTGTATTTCAACCCATCCTACCAGATCATTCTGATTCTTGTGAATGTATGCCTTGACATGACGGACACTGAGTAACGTTAAGGCTTGAATGACACCGCTACAAAGTTCAATAAAGTTAAAACGTTGCCAGGCATGAGTCAATGCGGAAACATTGAAGGAAAACCCGTCCACAGCAGATAAAAACACCCGAGTTAATTGGCACAACTATCATATTTCCACATTGGCTGGCTAACTGTTTTGCTTTATGTCTGATAACTGCCAGATCAGGCAAGTCCAGAGCGGGGTCAACGAACAGTAGTATCCTTCCCTACCTAGCTGGTTGGCCAGCAAGCTAACTAGCGACCAAGACAGAGGAAGCTAACGTTGTGACTTGCTATTAGTATTATTTGTTTTTCACTGAGGAAAGAACAATTGTATATTTTGACAGCGGATCCTACCTGCAGAGAGGGGTCGGTCCTCATTCAATGTAGTGACTCGGGATCGACTGGACACACACCGACAAATGTTTCGTTAATCGGAATTACAACTGTTTTGTTGGCTAGCTCGTTAGCAGAGGGAGAAGCCGTGGTGGTGATAAATTGAAATCGCGCATCCGCTGAGTGGACTACCAGCTCTAACTAGCGAACGAACAACACCGGCTCGCTACACAAAACCGGGCGCTTCTCTTTGGTCTGCACTTCCCAATGGAAATAACACGGATTGTTTGAGGCTGTTAACGGATTTATTGTAAATATACTAATTTTATTGAACAGTTTTTCTCAATTGCAATGTTTTCCGCCTAAGGACCTGACTGACTATTCAAACATCTCTCCGTCTATCGCTCAACATCCGCCGCCCACTCCAACCACAGTGGCGTCAACGCGCGCCAAACATATGGGCCAATCACCGCAGCCGATATTCAAGCTTCTCACTGCGATGCATCACGATAGGTCTGATTGAATCGGGGAGCTGGCCAATAATAGGCAGCGCTACGTCGGGGGCCCGGATTGGGGGACATGTGGACAAGTTCCTTTTGTTCTCTCGGTTTTCTTTTATAGCATTATCTTTTCAATGACACAAATGTGTATATGCGAGGTGTTTACAGTCTCCCCTGGTACCACATTAACGTGCAACTATTTACAGTTACGACTCCCCATTAGATTATGGTAATAATACCAGATTTAATAATCAATGAGAGAATTAGCCATGTACAATTTCAGTAGATATGAGTAGCCTAAATATTGGTAGCTAAACCCGTTATACACAAATCAACGCAATTTACTAAACGGTGGATGTGTTTTATATTGTAGACAACCGTTTATATAGTAAATATCCGCTGTATTTCTATTATGGCCAAGGCCTGTAAACCTTGCAATGGTAGAGTGTAGTCGCAACAGTCTAAATTCACTTCCTCTCCTCATCCCCTGTCCTCTATCTGCACTGACGGCTGAGCTAGACTGGTAAAAACATCCTCCTGTCCATAATTTCCCGCTAGACTGGGAAGTAGGAGAGCAGCCCACTAAGGAGGAGCCTCTGCCGAGTCTGGAACAGGCGGATGTTTTTTTATTACAGATTTTTATTCAGACATTTTCAAAAATCTAACAGGCATAATTCACATATATAAATAACATGTATTTCAATAAACAGAAAACGTGTAAAAAAAAATAAACAAATGGAATAAAACAAAAACACAGGGTGGTCTACTCAGGAATCAAATGTTATTTGTCACATACACACACATATTTAGCTGATGTTATTGCAGGTGTAGCGAGATGCTTGAGTTCCTAGCTCTTGATATAAGATCAAGGGCTTGTTTGGATTTAACTAATTTCAAAGATTTATATAATCACTTTGCCTCATTTAAGACAAACAGCGGGGGTTAGTTTGTAAAAAAAACAAAAAAACATTTGTGATTGAAATATTTTGACATGAAGATCAAGTTATACATACATTCATTAGCTTCCCTATCCTTACAGGTGACCGCATGTCCCGGATTGTGCGGTACAGCACCGCATTTTGTCCCGCATCCTACAACCAAACAATCATGTCCCTCACTTTATCAACAAATTCACACCACCAAAAAGTTCAATTTGTCCCGTATTTCAGTCAGACATTCCAACCTGTATTTTTTGCAGCAGAAAGGAAGATGCGAAGCGAGACGTTTCACTCTCACAAAAATCTGTCCAAAATAAACCCAATGCGTTTTTTTTTTAACCTAAACTTCATGCCTTTGGGACGACTCCCATAGTCCAGGCGGAAACATAAGCATCTCTCTCTCTCTATATATATATGTATATATATATGTAGACACACACAGATCTCTGCATTCAGGTTTGACTAGATATATATAATAAGGAAGTGGTACTGGTGATGTTAATTAAACACTTCTGTTAATATCTGATATTCTACGCAGCGCAAAACGAGACGTCGGCCAGTGTAATACCGTCAACCAATCACATTGTCAAATCCTTTCGGTCTAAATTCCAGCTAAATTTGGCGGACTTTTAACTACTTACAAAAAGAGAGGAACAGTAAGTAAATAGCTGTAAGACTTTTTATTTTTGGTCCGCAGGGGTGGGTGGGTCCCCGTGGGAATCGAACTTGCAATTCCCCAATGGAAATCGAACCCACAACCCTAGCATTGCAAGCACCAAGCTTTACCAACATCACATTATCACAAACCATTTGATGTCTCAATTACTGTATTGTTTTTCTTCATGATGATGGAAAGTCTACAGGTACTAACCTAGATGACCAGCCTATGTACAATACAGTAATGTACATTTACATTAAGTCGTTTGTAAGGATAGTAAATTAATACTGCACAAAAAGTGGTTGTTTTCCATGTTATTTGATTAAGAAAAATATTTAATTTGATGTGGATGTTTTGTGTCTTTGACCATAACTTTGCACCTTTTGATGTAAATGTTTGAGGACAAGGTTGTTCTTTCTGGATTCCATTAGAATAACAAATCGCAGAGAAAGGGACAGAGCAACAACTCTTACATGTCCAACAAGATACTGTTTTTAATTATTAAAACCTCTTATTAAGGTGACAGTCTCTGAAATTAGGCACTAGAATTACTTAAAAATATATGTATATGTCTACATTACTTATTTTATTGATTTCCCACCATTTTATAATACAGCCATCCAGACCTTCCTATGACCATTTCAACATCTTCTGTCGAATAAACATGTATTTGCCTCCCTCTGGTGGTCGGCTGCATCATTACATCCATTTATATCACTTCACTGCAACATTACGGTCCTTCGAAAAACATTTATACTGCTTCACTGCACCGACATGGAAAAGCAAACGCTGAATTTGGCACGAGCAGGTGGTTCTAAATACACAACTTTCATAGCTCTACAATAAAGAATGCTACCTACACACTTCATTAAACCTAAAATAAGTAAAGAAGTCATTACGTCGGAGGCAGACATTGCATATGCTCAGGACGACAAACACGAGCCCTTTGCATAGCCCTTCTCCCCTTGTCTATAGGAGGGACACACGCTGTTTAAATGGCCCAAATGTTGATTGAGACATTGACCAATTTAACTGATTTTGACAATCACTAATGTCATGATATGTTTGGTAAAGTAATAAAGAAGGTGAAATATTTTGGGTAGATGTTCCTAAAACAGATTCTAAATTATATATGGACATAAAAGTATGAAAAGGCTTATTCATTCACAATAAAAATAAAAATCATACCATCATATGTCTATATGTTTTATTATACTTGTGTACTAGATCATATGGGTTGAAAAGTTCTTTTTTTTCTCAGACATAAATTATCAATTCCAGGTGAAAGCCAAATGTTATAGCTTTCTGGGACACACACACACACACACACACTCTCTCTCTACAACATGAATAAAATATTGCACTCTTGCAAGATTGATGACTAAAACCATAGCGAAACAGTGCAAAACGGCTGTCAGTTCAACTTTATACAACTACCTTTTATGCCAAAGCAGAGATGCTGATTTTTTCCCCCCTGAGCTACAGATGTCTATATCAGGCCGCTAATACTTGTAAACGCCCAGTGCACTACTTTTTCAGGGGGTGCTGCAGCACCCCTACTGCCCGTGGCTATGGCCGAGTGTCTGAATTTTTTTTTTTTTCCCCCTTTCAATTAAGACCTAGACAACCAGTTGAGGGGAGTTCCTTACTAATTACTGACCTTAATTCATCAATCAAGTACAAGGGTGAAGCAAAAACCTGCAGACACTCTGCCCTCTGTGGAATGAGTTTGACACTTGTGCCCTAAGTGGTTGGAAATATGCAGAATATATTACTTTATTATGTTGGTCAGCATCACAGGAGGTGGGCGGCACCTTCATTTGGGAGGGCGGCCTCGTGGTAAAGGCTGGAGTGGAATAGTTGAAATGGTATCAAATACATCAAACATGGTTTCCATGTGTTTAATGCCTTTCCATTTGCTCCGTTGCAGCCATTATGAGCCTTCCTCCCCTCTGCAGCCTCCACTGATCAGCATCCTAATTGTGTGTGTGTGTGTGTGTGTGTGAGTGTGCCATTTAGTGTCATAAACACCTGCTATAAGACAGCAGATCGCTGAGATGTGACTTGTTTATGCAGGTTTTACAACTAATGCATTTGGTCTGATATCTGATATTTTTATTTTGGATAGCTAGCCTGTAATGTCTCTTCCCCGCTTACCCTGAAAGAAAATATATTCACTTTAATATTTAACTGTCAATTTCTGTTATCACCCTACAAATTAAGCACATGGCTATAAATTACATAAAGGACTTGCTTGCTCCTTGGCAATGTTCTGGCGACAAATGTGTATATATTGTAGCGACCCCGCACAGACAGCTGTGTGTTGTGTTATGCTGTTTGTTGGTTATACTTACCAGTACCCAGTGTTATGCTGTTTGTTGGTTATACTTACCAGTACCCAGTGTTATGCTGTTAGTTGGTTGTACTTACCAGTACCCAGTGTTCGCTGTTAGTTGGTTGTACTTACCAGTAACCAGTGTTCGCTGTTATTTGGTTGTACTTACCAGTACCCAGTGTTATGCTGTTAGTTGGTTGTACTTACCAGTAACCAGTGTTCGCTGTTAGTTTGTTGTACTTACCAGTACCCAGTGTTATGCTGTTAGTTGGTTGTACTTACCAGTACCCAGTACCCAGGGTCAGACAGGCCAATCACGGAATGCCTGGAATGTTCTGATGCCGGGGATGGAGCATTGCAAGTTAAGACCATGTTTAACCATTGTTCTTTCTCTTACGTCTGGTCTTCACAAGAAAAGGTCACGGTTGTTTTGTATGGGTATCCTTCATTTATTTGGCGTGGGCTACGGTCAAACAGTAGCCTGTGTGGTGTTGGGTTAACTAACCGTGAATTCAGTCAACTGTCTGGACAATCTAGCCAGGTCATTACAATATATTATAGAATACAGTCGCACGACAGAAGTCTTCAGTGCCACATTACGACAGTAGAGGTCCCTCAACTAACAGCAACAACTGATGATTTTGTTCAAATTGCAGTACCATGGGTTAGTTATAAAAAATCTTTGGTAGTAGTGTTGATAGTTGATTTGGCTTTACCACAAATTAGCATTGCATTTCTTAGCAGTTCTGCTATTTACTTTCTTTCAAGGATTGCTCCAGCAGAGCGGCTACTACGGTACTGTTGTCTTTGGGTAATGTGAGAGACAGAGGGTAAAGTTATTAACTAGTAGCTAGTTGTGGAAACAAGTTAGTTGTGTGGTTAGCGTATCACGTGATGTACGGAATGGCAGATAGCTAGCGCAGGTTATCGAAATAACATTTAAATAATGTCAAAGTAACTATTGGAGATGTGAAACAGTTTATACTTTGGCTAAAACCTAACTTTTATATTTGTTTATTTAGCTATACAAACAAGCTAAAACGGCACACCTCTGAGAACAAGCCATCTCGACCAGCTGACAGTCAGGTATGCTAGCTAGCTAAATCAAGGGTGAAGGTGTAATACATCACGAGATCAGACAGCCATGCACATAAAGAGACGCACATGGAGTTATTGAACTGGGAACATTTTCACTCTGAGAAAATTTACAAAATTACGTTACAATTACAACACAGAAAGATTAACTATTTCACACAGGGCAGAGTTTTGTTAGGGTTTGACCAACTATTTGTTTGCATAACCAATATAATACAACAATTTAAACCTATATAATAAAATTAGTTGTGGTGCATAACTTATGAATACTAATGCTAAACATAAGAGGTTTATATTGTATTAACATAGATTGAGCGACATATAATAGACATGACTAACTGGAGGGTTGCTGGCTAGTAGTGTAGGCTGAGTAGACTCGTGACACACACAGACAATGCCTGGTTGTGGGGCCGCTCAAGGACAGGTGTATGTGAGGAACTGATAGAGGGGAGAATGGCTGTGGCACAAGAACAGGCACTACTGTCCTTGGGTGTCTGACTCTCGGTTACACACACGAAGATAAGCTAGAAGACAACTATGCTTGGCAACAAAGATGCGTCTAGAGGCTGGGACCAGCCTGCACGCCAACGATAGGCTGGAGTAAGTCTAAACCACACCCAAGCCTCTACCATGACAGGCCCTCAGGGAGAGGGAACTACGTCTGTCAAGAAGTATTTAAGGAAGAACTTATGTCATTTCAGTTCTCTGTTTGCCCTGCGAGGTGTTACAGTGAACCCGTATATACAAAGATTGCATTTACCATTTATTCTGCTTGACTAATTCTATTAATAAACAGCTGAAAATATATTCAGTAGCCTAGTGTTACATTTTGTTCTGATACCAGAATTGAATTGACGCAGCCCTTAGTTTTAATGACCCTTTCAAAAAATATATTGCCGTTTTGAAACTGCCATAACGGTATTTGACTTATTTTGGACGCAGTAATTGCAGAAGTCAGTGGTGGTCAGTGCCGTTTCAGATGAGGGAGGACGTTTTTTTTTTTCCTTTATGAACATGGCCTTATTTCTATTTCAGCATATTGGATGACTGTCATTCATATTCCATTCACCCAGTTAAAAGTAACAGTAATAGGTTTAGGCTACTACATGATACTCTAATTTTCCCTATACCCATCATGATGTTGCTACAACCTAGCCTATGAATTAAAGTTTACAACGTAGGTGCACACAGGTCGAAAGACAAATTCGATGTGATAGACAGTGAAACATGGACTGTGACATTCAATAGCGCCTTGCACACTCTTGCCTGCATCTTGCTGATAGTGGGTGTACTCATTAGTCCAACAGTTGCAAGTTTCTATTGGACAAATTCAGGTAGGTTTATCCCCGTTTTGTTTGCTTCTGTTTAACCAAATGTTTAACAGAATCAGCGGAATGAATACACCCCTGATCACAAGTAAACAGTCCAGTTTCATAGCAGCCACGTTGTATTCCTTCTTGCATCTACGTTATGCGCTCTCCTCATTTCACCTCTTCCCTTCACTTGTGGACTTCAATGCACAACATCAGCTGTATGTGACCTTGCAAAAAAACCTTAACAAGCTAAACAACCTACATCGTTGTCACCATATTAGCTAAAGTAACGTCATAGTCAGCATAGCTAATAGAACTAACGCATTAGTAAACCCGCTACAATCATGCAGTAACGTTACAAAGTAGTCATTAAGCAGTTACACCAGCAGGCCCCATTGGCAATAAATTTGTGAAACCAAAAGCTTACCTTGGAAGAGTTCCAGTGTTGTTGGATAGTCATAGCCAGCTAGCTAACATAGCATCCCTCTGAGCAGGGTGTTTCAGTAAGCTAAACTAGCTAGCTGCATTTGTTAAGTGAGTGAAACTGGAAAAAAAGACACCATTTCTCATTTAAGAAACTTTGTTCAGAACTGTTACACTATTTTCTTTCTCTTGGAGTCAACTTCACATTTTATGCACTGCAGTGCTAGCTAGCTGTAGCTTATGCTTTCAGTACTAGACTAATTCTCTGATTCTTTGATTGGGTGGACAACATGTCAGTTCACGCTGCAAGAGCTCTGATAGGTTGGAGGACGTCCCCCGGAAGTTGTCATAATTACTGTGTAAGTCTATGGAAGGGGGTGAGAAGCATGCACCTCCTAGGTTGTCTTGAAGTCCACGTACTCAGAGAACGGAGCTAACTGTCCTCCAGCTACACCATGGTGCTACCCTGCAGAGTGCCGTTGAGGGTACTGTAGACCTTTGCAAAATAGTGTGTTTAAATCAATAATTTGGTACAGTTATCTAAAAATGATCATTTATGAAATTCACGAGGACGATAGTCCTCCCGAGGAGCCTCTGAGTTAGACTGCAATATTACTGTAGTAAAACGTGTTATTTTGGACGCAGCATACTGCAGTTAGACTATTGTACTGCAGTTAAATTGCACTCTGACTGCAATCTTTTTTCGTAAGGGGACAGCTCAGAGGTATTATGCAGCTACCAATCAGTACATAACTGTATACACAACTAACGCCACAAAACCACATCAGTTTTCACAACACTTTATTTAAAAATACTTAGAAATCTGGAACACAGTGCTTACATGCTTTTAGACATGGAAAACAAAAGCTGTAACTGTGGATCACAGCAATTCACTAATAGCCCTCTTTGGGGACACTAACTCCTAGGCCCTAACCACCAGGCGCTTCCCCTAGGTCCTAAACACTAGGCCCTAGTGGAGATCTGAGAGGGTTGAATACATCTAAACAATAGTGGTAGCTCCATCTTGCTCTCTGATCCAGCCCTCTAAGGTCTATGCATAAGTGGCTAGGGTGTAGGAGGGGTTGATTTGAGTTTGACAGCCTCTGCCCTCGGCTCCCCCAGGGCACCTGGGACTGCAGGCTCTGCACAGTTGGGAGTTTAGGTATTCAAGAGAGAGATTCTCAAAGTTCATCTCTGCTCTGTGATAACTTTGTGGCATGCTGTTCCAAGAACTTACTAAATCCTTCTATGGTTCTGTCCCCGCCCTCAAATTTGATTGGGCTCTGCTTGCTGTTGCTAGGCGCAAAGTAGATGGTGGGGAAGCCC
The DNA here is from genome assembly GCF_965601325.2 of Salmo salar. Taxonomy (NCBI): domain Eukaryota; kingdom Metazoa; phylum Chordata; class Actinopteri; order Salmoniformes; family Salmonidae; genus Salmo; species Salmo salar. Next base: position 29,681,035 of record NC_138319.1, on the reverse strand, counting down.
TCCGTTTTGTAGTTGTCGTAAGGCACATCATTGGCTGTGGCGTCCATTTTGGCGATGACCAGGTTCTTCTCACTCTTGTATTTCTTCCCCAGGGCTGTGTAGTCGGGTTCCAGCTTCTTACAGTGGCCACACCACGGGGCGTAGAACTCTATCAGAACGTCTTTCTTGGTATCCATCACGATGTCGTCGAAGGTTTTCCCAACCACTACCGTCACAGGGCCTTGGTTGTTCTTGGGCACTGGCTGAGATTTGATGATGGGCTTCAGTTTGCCTGTAGAGAGGGACAGACAAGATCATACATGCTGACCACTAATGTATAGTCTATTACACAATCCTGACAGTTTCAATGGTCAACACTTAACGCAATAGGACCATGAAGACCTGTCACATATTGATGTTTGGCTGGCAGCAGACAAGGCACTCAACTCAGGTTAATCTGTAACTCAATACAACATGTGGTGTAAAGTCCTCTGACATACTTTCAATTGACAATTGCTGTCAAGCTCACCTTTCTTGAAGGCCATGATGAAGTCCCTCAGCACCTCAGAGTCAAACTCATCAGGCTCCATGGCAAACTTCTTGCCGCCATCTCCCAGGATACCCACGTTGACTTCCTCCCCGCTGTCACTGAGCCCCAAGCTCTTCAACTCGGCTGAGTAGTCCTCCTCGTCAGCGATGGCAAAGGTGTATTCTGGGAAATCCTTGGCCACCTCCAAAACCTTGCTCCTCCAGAACTGGGTCGCTGGAACAGAGGGGGTAGTCAGACCTGAGCTAAAGGCTCCAATGAACTAAGCCAAGGTTGTCCAAACCCCGGTTCGGGAGGAGATCTACTGGATGTGCAGTATTTTGTTCTAGGTATTATGGAAGCTACGCAGCTTAAGACTTTGAGAAGATCCACAATATTCACATAATATCGGAAATAAGGGGTTGAGGACACCTTTCCTGTAGTCAAAGCTGAAGTCCACTCCGTAGTAAACGACAACCAGTGGTCTCTTGGTGTAACGTTTAGCGTCATTGCTTTGTTTTCTGTGACCCACCAGTGGCAGGATGTGTTTCTTAAAGAAGTCCTGCACCTCTGACACCTCTGTGGAGTCCTGGGGGGAGAGGACACAGAACATTATACATGAATAATTGCAGCATTCTATTTAGGTTAGGAAAGCATGCTCCATTCAACTCTGCTAGTTTCAGATATCCCTCCATATTGCAGTGAGATGGATAACTAGCATCCATCCAGTGAATCAGGCTGGGAATTGCCATGGACCTCACGATACTATATCATCAAGATACTTAGGTGCCGATTCGATATGTTTTACAATTCCCTCGATTCACTATATGTATTGTGATTCGATAATGCAATTTTATTGCGATTTGATGTTACACATATATTGCTCACCATGTCGGCTGCAGAGAGACAAGAGCATGAGAAAGAGTTTTGATCAGTCATGGAAATAAGTGCTAAACATGTTGGCTCACTATTAAAAAAAGATAGATCCCAAGTTTTAGTTTTGGTGCAGATACAGCTGTCTAGCGCTAGCTAACTCTACCTAGCAAAACATTTGTCCTTTTTTTACAAATCGATATTTGGAAGTCAAAGTATCGATGTAATATTTTCCTAAATAATATTGTGATATGTAACTGTACAGACCCCCCCCCCATCACAAGGCTTACTTTCACAGAGAGTAAGAAGCTGACTAGTGTAACGCGGACAAACACACACCAGTTGGCAGACTTACTTTGATGGTGAATGTATATGAGGCTTTCTCGTACTTGGACCTGAACTTCTCAGGATGCACCATGACGACCTGGCTTGGGGAGGCCTTGAGGAGCTTGGCCACGTCTGAACTGAAGGTGTGGAGGAACTTGAAGTCCTCTCTAAGAATATTACCTGGGAGGAGAGAGAGGAGGGGAACACAACAACTATCCCCATTAGATTTAGAAGGCCACACGGAGGACAGGAGCATGGATTACATATATCCTCTGTATACTACACATCATATGCAATATTCTATGTATCATGAACACTGACAAATACATTCAAAGTCAATGTAATTGATTGTGTACTCACAGGCCTCTAGATAGAGGTCATAGGTCATATCCTGCTCTGAGGAGAACACGCCCACTATGACAGCATCATCGCCATCTTTGATGAACTCCTGCACCTGTTTCACCGTCTGCACCTGCTTGGAGGGTGGCCCCGCCTGCTCGCTCATATAGTCAACGATACCTACAGAGAGCACACACACAGTTAGTACCCTCGGCTATATCATTAACAAGGGACGTGTCCTAAAATCCATAATGTTAGCAGATATATTTAGTCACAGGGTAGTGACTGAAACAGTCTGAAGTGTGGACGTACCAATCTTCTCTCTGGGTCCGTTGTAGTCGAAGGCCTTCCCCTTCCTGAAGATCTTGAGGGTGGGGTACCCCGACACCCCGAAGCGGTTGGCGATGTCATTCTCCTGGGTGGCGTCTACCTTGGCCAGGGGGATGGGAGGAGAGCGCTGGCTCAGGGCCTTGGCTGCCTTCTCATACTCTGGAGCCAGCTGCTTACAGTGGCCACACCTGGAGTAGGGAATCAGGCGTGGTTATTCAAATAGGCTGTATCACATCCGGCCGTGATTGGGAGTCCCATAGGGCAGCGCACAATTGGCCCAGTGTCGTCCAGGTTTCTCGGGTAGGTCATCCTTGTAAATAAGAATTTGTTCTGTCTGACAGGTGGTAGACTATTCCTCTCCTCTAAATAGGCTTTGTAAGCTGTGCGCATGTAATAAAAAAAATGCATGCCGACTAGCGAAAATACACACTTGCCAATTTAATTCCACAAAATTATGCAAATGAACCTATAGACCGATAAGCATGACCAGTCAAATGCAGCAGCTAACCGATTAACGGTTAACCGTGTACATCCTTAGTACTAGCCTACAGTTCTGAGGATGTACAAAGTAATTATTTTATTTTCAAGTACATGAATAACTCATGTTGTGTTTTACATGAAAGGGCATTTTATTTTCATAGAGCATTAGCTCTCCAGTCAGCTCTGACAATGGTAACTTTCTGTATTTTTTTTTTTTTTTCCTACTTTCAATAGCCTAGTGATAACAGGCGAGCACCTTTGGGAGATTCCAGAAGACATGACACAGGTCAATGCAAAACACTCACCAGGAAAGTTCTTGAAACAGAATCAGTTCCATCATAGGGAACATCAGACTTTTCTTTCACTGTTGTCGACATCTACCGAAGAATAGCAGTCAAAAAAACAACCGCACACTGTCAGCTGTTGTGGTAACGACATTTGACCCAAGAGCAACTTTGGGGGGGGATATCAACTATCCAAATATCTGCAAAAACTCCAGATTATTAGAATAGTGAAATATGGGAGGGAAAGTTATAACAGCACTATGAAGCTTCAGAAGGCAAGAATAACATTTCAACTTCATCTCCTCCGCTCCTTCACCAGATAGAAAACACAAAGGCCATAAGACTTAATTTCATAAATCAGTGCAGGTGACGCAGTGGAGACGAGGATGTGACTGTAGACTATTGTGATGCATCCTAAACGTCGTGGGGGACTAACCATGGGGCATAGAACTCCACCAGGATGATGTCAGCACTGTTGACCACCTCGTCAAAGTTGTCCTTGGTCAGCACCAGGGTGGCCTCTGGAGGGGGCTTCCAGTCCGGCTGGGCCACTTCCATCACTCGAGCCACAATGTCTTAAACACAACCACAGTTACTAATGATACTGTGGTGAAACTGAAAGTGGGTTACAAGCCACAAGACAAACCACAGTTACAACATTATAGTAGCCTGTTTAATAGTCTGTTCCTGCTTTAGCTAAACAAGCTGACAATGTAGAGTTGTCAAAGGCTGAAAAGGAGACTCAGGTACTGACTGGATCAGTCTTCTTAGTAGACATCTTACCCTGCTCATTCCTGGGGCCATCATACTCCACAGGCTCCCCCTTCTTCATGATCTTGAAGGTGGGATATCCCGACACCTCGAACCTGCTCCCTAAGGAACTGGACTTGGTCGCGTCCACCTTGGCCACAGGGATAGGGGGCTCATTCTCCTTCAGAGTCAGGGCAATCTTCTCATACTCTGAAGCAAACTGCTTACAGTGGCCACACCTGGGAGGGGAGGAAAACTGATTAGATGTGTCAATCAAGGGAAAATGAACAAAAATGGTGCAAATATCCCATGCATATTTGAGATTAAAGTCTGCCTGTTTTTCCTACTACATATCGGCTACCAGGAATTGCACAATAGACGAAGTGGATGGGCACGTCTCCAATGACTGCCAAATATTGACTTTCTTAACTATCCCTTTATGCAAACTTGCCATGGTGCATAGAACTCAACCAGCACTGTGTCCTTCCCCTCCATGAACATGTCGAAGTTGTCGTCGTTCAAGACCAACACTCCGTTCTCATCCTTCACCTCTGTTACGTCATCTTTATCCTCTTCATCATTATCATCACCACCCTCCTCCTCGTCGACTTCTTTCGCTACATCTGCGAACACCATGGATAACAAAACACTGTGAAATAAACATAACGTCTAGCAACGATAGTCTGACTGGACAACAAAGTTGGGATTGCATTGTAACAAAACCACGCTACAACATAAAGCCACGCTACAACATAAGAATACACGCATGTACGCACAACATAATAAATAAAAAACTAGCCAGCAGTCATGTTAGCAATTAGCTAGCCAGCCAACTAGCTAGCTAGTTAATAAGAGCTGCCTGGCTGTTATAATTACAGGAGACGCTAACTAGCTTAGTAAACATTCCTGGCTAACTTAATTCATCCTAAAGTAGCCAGCTAGCTACTTACCATCAGCTTCACCTCGGATGACAGTGACAAAGTGGGCAACACCAAGTACCACAATCAGTAGCAGCGCTATCTTTCTCATTGTCAGCTTTTCCAATGGAATGCTATCCGTGCAACGGGTGAGACTTCTCCTTTTTAACTAGTAACGTTAGCTGATGAAAGTCACCAAAATTGTGTATTAATAGAAATGTCTGTAGATATTTTTGAATCCTGAAGTGGGGTTACAAACTGATCTTTGGTTTGTGGTTTCTAGCTAAAGACTTCGGAAATAAGGCACCTTCACTGACTTGCCACATTCTAATTGGCTGTCATCATCGGCTTTCCTCCAATTGCGTACCGCCACTTAATTCCTGGATCCAGGACGTTCGAGGGTGCCATTGGATAGTCGACCAGTCGTTGTAATGTCATTGGACTGAATGGTCTACTGTATTTTCAACAGTGAACATAGAACAAGCAAAAGTTTAACGCTTACTTTTGATGTCAAGGACGTCTGTCTCTAGATTTCAGCAATTTCAGCAATGTCGTGTAAACATTAGCGAGCCCTGTTTTCATTCTTCCAGGGAGCTCCCCTCACCTTAACCTGCACAGCACACCATTTATTTGAGCAGTTTGAACATCTTTTAGAACCAGGGAACATTGTTTATTAATTTTTGGTGTAAATATACAGTAACCTACAGAATACTCATAATTAAGCCTGATTCACTCCACGCAGAGTATTTAAACATACAACTTTAAAAAAAAAATGTCCCTCTTGAATAGCAGCCTTGGGTAGGTTACTTTATGAATGTAATCCGTAAGTTACTAGTTACCTGTCCAAAATTGTAATCAGTAACATAACTTCTGGATTATCCAAACTCAGCAACATAATCTGATTACAATCCGTTACTTTTAGATTACTTTTCCCTTAAGCTGCATTAGAAGAAGAGAAAAATGCATGTTATAAATTGAACGACATCTATTGCAGGATAAATCAATGTTAAAGTTTACATAGCTGGCCATATATGGATGTTACATTTTACGTTATGGGTTGGTTATGTAGACTTCTTACCCATCGCTTTTTACTACATATAATAACACTATTAAATGATATTTTTACATTAAAAACCAAAGTCTATCAGAATTCCAGTCATTTCACAAAATGTTATACCCCTTGATATCGCCAGTTTTGTACAACGCAACTCAGACCAGAGCATAACGGACCTATTTTCTCTCCATATCCCCGGATTTCTACCGCAAGCTCTGGACATTTACACCTGGATCTTGCAGCTAGCTAGCTGCTATCTGAGTGACTATTGGCTAACGTCGGTCCCGGAGCAAACATCAATTATTCCAGAGCTAGCCAGCTGAAGAGTTCCATCAGCCACTCCTGGGCAACAATCACCTATCCAGACCCGTTTTACTGCCGATGCGGAGCCCCACCGGGCCTTCAAGACTGGATTACCGACGGTATCTGCCCGAAGGAGTTATCCAACTGGCCCCTCCGTCGCGACGTAACCTGAACGCCCATCTGCGGCCCGCTAATCGTTAGCTGTCTTATCGGCTGCTATCTGAATAGGTCTATCGGACAATTTTCTTGGGCCACTATAACTATTTTTCCCTTCTACCACACGGAACCCCACTAATCTACCGACGGAAATGCACGAGGTGGCTAAAAACAGTCCACCTTCTGCCAGCTTGCTACCCATGGCCCGACTAGCTGTCTGAATCGCCGTGACTCCAACCAACCTCACTACTCACTGGACCCTTATGATCACTCGGCTAAGCATGCCTCTCCTTAATGTCAATATGCCTTGTCCATTGCTGTTCTGCTTAGTGTTTATTGGCTTATTTCACTGTAGCGTCTCTAGCCCTGCTCATTATACCTTATCCAACCTTTCAGTTCCGCCACCCACACATGTGATGACATCACCTGGTTTCAATTATGTTTCTAGAGACAATATCTCTCTCATCATCAATCAATGTCTAGGTTTACCTCCACTGTATTCACATCCTACCATACCTTTGTCTGTACATTATACCTTGAAGCTATTTTATCGCTCCCAGAAACCTGCTCCTTTTACTCTCTGTTGCGGAAGTCCTAGATGACCAATTCTCATAGCTTTTAGCCGTACCCTTACCCTACTCCTCCTCTGTTCCTCTGGCGATATAGAGGTGAATCCAGGCCCTGCAGTGCCTAGCCGTGTCTGAATCCTGGCTTAGGAAGACCACCAAAACTCTGAAATCTCCATCCCTAACTACAACATTTTCAGACAAGATAGAACGGCCAAAGGGGGCGGTGTTGCAATCTACTGCAGAGATAGCCTGCAGAGTTCTGTCCTACTATCCAGGTCTGTACCCAAACAATTTGAACTTCTACTTTTAAAAATCCACCTCTCTAAAAACAACTCTCTCACCATTGCCGCCTGCTATAGACCACCCTCTGCCCCCAGCTGTGCTCTGGACACCATATGTGAACTGATTGCCCCCATCTATCTTCAGAGCTCGTGCTACTAGGTGACCTAAACTGGGACATGCTTAACACCCCAGCCATCCTACAATCTAAGCTTGATGCCCTCAATCTTACACAAATGATCAATGAACCTACCAGGTACCACCCCAAAGCCGTAAACACGGGCACACTCATAGATATCATCCTAACCAACTTGCCCTCTAAATACACCTCTGCTGTTTTCAACCAAGATCTCAGCGATCACTGCCTCATTGCCTGCATCCATAATGGGTCTGCGACCAAACGACCTCCACTCATCACTGTCAAACGCTCCCTGAAACACTTCAGCGAGCAGGTCTTTCTAATCGACCTGGCCCGGGTATCCTGGAAGGGTATTGACCTCATCTTGCCAGTAGAGGATGCCTGGTTATTTTTTTTAAATGCCTTCCTCACCATCTTAAATAAGCATGCCCCATTCAAGAAATTTAGAACCAGGAACAGATATAGCCCTTTGTTCTCTCCAGACCTGACTGCCCTTAACCAACAAAAAAACATCCTGTGGCGTTCTGCATTAGCATCAAACAGCCCCCGTCATATGCAACTTTTCAGGGAAGTTAGAAACCAATATACACAGGCAGTTAGAAAAGCCAAGGCTAGCTTTTTCAAGCAGAAATTTGCTTCCTGCAACACAAACTCAAAAAAGGTCTGGGACACTGTAAAGTCCATGGAGAATAAGAACACCTCCTCCCAGCTGCCCACTGCACTGAGGATAGGAAACTCTGTCACCACCGATAAATCCACTATAATTGAGAATTTCAATAAGCATTTTTCTAAGGCTGGCCATGCTTTCCACCTGGCTATCCCTACCCCGGTCAACAGCACTGCACCCCCCACAGCAACTCACCCAAGCCTTCCCCATTTCTCCTTCTCCCAAATCCAGTCAGCTGATGTTCTGAAAGAGCTGCAAAATCTGGACCCCTACAAATCAGCCGGGCTAGACAATCTGGATACTTTCTTTCTAAAATTATCTGCTGAAATTGTTGCAACCCCTATTACTAGCCTGTTCAACCTCTTTTTCGTGTCGTCTGAGATTCCCAAAGATTGGAAAGCAGCTGCGGTCATCCCCCTCTTCAAAGGGGGGGACACTCTTGACCCAAACTGCTACAGACCTATATCTATCCTACCCTGCCTTTCTAAGGTCTTCGAAAGCCAAGTTAACAAACAGATTACCGACCATTTTGAATCCCACCGCACCTTCTCCACTATGCAATCTGGTTTCAGAGCTGGTCATGGGTGCACCTCAGCCAAGCTCAATGTCCTAAACGATATCTTAACCGCCATCGATAAGAAACAATACTGTGCAGCCGTATTCATCGACCTGGCCAAGGCTTTCAACTCTGTCAATCACCACATTCTCATCGGCAGACTCAACAGCCTTGGTTTCTCAAATGATTGCCTCGCCTGGTTCACCAACTACTCTGATAGAGTTCAGTGTGTCAAATCGGAGGGCCTGTTGTCCGGACCTCTGGCAGTCTCTATGGGTTCAATTCTTGGGCCGACTCTCTTCTCTGTACACATCAATGATGTCGCTCTTGCTGCTGGTGATTCTCTGATCCACCTCTACAAAGACTACACCATTCGGTATACTTCTGGCCGTTCTTCGGACACTGTGTTAACTAACCTCCAGACGAGCTTCAATGCCATACAACTCTGCTTCCGTGGCCAACAACTGCTCTTAAATGCAAGTAAAACTAAATGCATGTTCTTCAACCAATCGCTGCCCGCACCTGCCCGCCCGTCCAGCATCACTACTCTGGACGGTTCTGACTTCGAATATGTAGACAACTATAAATACCTAGGTGTCTGGTTAGACTGTAAACTCTCCTTCCAGACTCACATTAAGCATCTCCAATCCAAAATTAAATCTAGAATCGGCTTCCTATTTCGCAACAAAGCATCCTTCACTCATGCTGCCAAACATACCCTCGTAAAACTGACCATCCTGCCGATCCTCGACTTCGGCGATGTCATTTACAAAATAGCCTCCAACATTCTACTCAGCAAATTGGATGCAGTCTATCACAGTGCCATCCGTTTTGTCACCAAAGCCCCATATACTACCCACCACTGCGACCTGTATACTCTCGTTGGCTGGCCCTCGCTTCATACTCTTCACCAAACCCACTGGCTCCAGGTCATCTTCAAGTCTTTGCTAGGTAAAGCCCCGCCTTATCTCAGCTCACAGGTCACCACAGCAGCACCCACCCGTAGCACGCACTCCAGCAGGTATATCTCACTGGTCACCCCCAAAGCCAATTCCTCTTTGGCGGCCTTTCCTTCCAGTTCTCTGTTGCCAATGACTGGAACAAACTACAAAAAGCACTGAGGCTGGAGAAACATATCTCCCTTACTAGCTTTAAGCACCAGCTGTCAGAGCAGCTCACAGATCACTGCACCTGTACATAGCCTATCTGTAAATAGCCCATCCAACTACCTCATCCCCATACTGTATTTATTTATTTATTTTGCTCCTTTGCACCCCAGTATCTCTACTTGCACATTAATCTTCTCCACATATACCATTCCAGCGTTTAATTGCTATATTGTAATTACTTCGCCACCATGGCCTATTTATTGCCTTACCTCCCTTATCTTACCTCATTTGCATACACTGTATATAGACTTTTCTACTGTATTATTCACTGTATGTTTGTTTATTCCATGTGTAACTCTGTGTTGTTGTATGTGTCGAACTGCTTTGCTTTATCTTGGCCAGGTTGCAGTTGTAAATGAGAACTTGTTCTCAACTTGCCTACCTGGTTAAATAAAGGTGACATAAAAATAAAAATTAAATATATATATGATGAATATTATATGTATATTTATGTATATATTATATGTATATCCACTGCTCAAAAAAATTAAGGGAACACTTAAACAACACAATGTAACTCCAAGTCAATCACACTTCTGTGAAATCAAAATGTCCACTTAGGAAGCAACACTGATTGACAATAAATTTCACATGCTCTTGTGCAAATGGAATAGACAACAGGTGGAAATTATAGGCAATTAGCAAGACACCCCCAATAAAGGAGTGGTTCAGTAGGTGGGGACCACAGACCACTTCTCAGTTCCTATGCTTCCTGGCTGATGTTTTGGTCACTTTTGAATGCTGGCGGTGCTTTCAATCTAGTGGTAGCATGAGACGGAGTCTACAACCCACACAAGTGGCTCAGGTAGTGCAGCTCATCCAGGATGGCACATCAATGCGAGCTGTGGCAAGAAGGTTTGCTGTGTCTGTCAGCGTAGTGTCTAGAGCATGGAGGCGCTACCAGGAGACAGGCCAGTACATCAGGAGACGTGGAGGAGGTCGTAGGAGGGCAACAACCCAGCAGCAGGACCGCTACCTCCGCCTTTGTGCAAGGAGGAGCACTGCCAGAGCCCTGCAGAATGACCTCCAGCAGGCCACAAATGTGCATGTGTCTGCTCAAACGGTCAGAAACAGACTCCATGAGGGTGGTATGAGGGCCCGACGTCCACAGGTGGGGATTGTGCTTACAGCCCAACACCGTGCAGGACGTTTGGCATTTGCCAGAGAACACCAAGATTGGCAAATTCACCACTGGCGCCCTGTGCTCTTCACAGATGAAAGCAGGTTCACACTGAGCACGTGAAAGACGTGACAGAGTATGGAGACGCCGTGGAGAAAGTTCTGCTGCCTGCAACATCCTCCAGCATGACCGGTGGGTCAGTCATGGTGTGGGGTGGCATTTCTTTGGGGGCCGCACAGCCCTCCATGTGCTCGCCAGAGGTAGTCTGACTGCCATTAGGTACCAAGATGAGATCCTCAGACCCTTGTGAGACCATATGCTGGTGCGGTTGGCCCTGGGTTCCTCCTAATGCAAGACAATGCTAGACCTCATGTGGCTGGAGTGTGTCAGCAGTTCCTGCAAGAGGAAGGCATTGATGCTATGGACTGGCCCGCCCGTTCCCCAGACCTGAATCCAATTGAGCACATCTGGGACATCATGTCTCGCTCCATCCACCAACGCCACGTTGCACCACAGACTGTCCAGGAGTTGGCGGATGCTTTAGTCCAGGTCTGGGAGGAGATCCCTCAGGAGACCATCTGCCACCTCATCAGGAGCATGCCCAGGCGTTGTAGGGAGGTCATACAGGCACGTGGAGGCCACACACACTACTGAGCCTCATTTTGACTTGTTTTAAGGACATTACATCAAAGTTTGATCAGCCTGTAGTGTGGTTTTCCACTTTAATTTTGAGTGTGACTCCAAATCCAGACCTCCATGGGTTGATAAATTGGATTTCCATTGATTATTTTTGTGTGATTTTGTTGTCAGCACATTCAACTATGTAAAGAAAAAAGTATTTAATAAGATTATTTCTTTCATTCAGATCTAGGATGTGTTGTTTAAGTGTTCCCTTTATTTTTTTGAGCAGTATATTATGTTCATATTGTGTATATTATATGTATATATTATGTATATATTATGAATATTATTTGTATATATTATGTATATTATATGTATATATTATGTATATATTTTCAAATAACTATCCTTTACCTGGCCCGCAAATAGATGATGACAGACAAATTACAAAAACAACAACTTTGAGTGTTACTTGTCATGCCATACTCAAGTAGTCCCATGCAGTAGGTGATTGGTAGACCCTAGCTGACTGGACATGGACACAGGTGTGAATAGTAGACCCAGGTTGCTGCATGGGGCTGTAGAGAATTAACTGGGTTGCAAAGGCTACTGTCCGTCTGTGCAGCCAGCGGACCTCAGGGACTCCTGGACACAGACTCTGACCTGGTGGTTAGCAGAGAGGACAGGATGACATCAGCAACATGGTTTCTGTTTTAATATACTCAGGATTGTGTTGTAGAGCAGGGGAACAGACATTCATGATGACCTTAAAAAAGTTCAAGTTTGTTTTCTCATGTACTTGGTAGTTTCTCTGTGATAATGGTGCTGAGTGGTTGTGTTGTGTTCTAACCTTGTTAGGCCCAGTCGGACCGTGGTCCTGGTTCCTGTGTAACACTGGAGTCGACCACAGAGGTGAGGGCTGACAGCCACTGGAAACACCACGCCAGAGACTCTTCCCCCTGAAGGGTTGAGGCAGTAAAGCAGCCATGACAGTAGGCACCGGAGGAGAGAAGAGGTCAGAGGTCAGGGATGGACTTCACCCGTCAGGATGAAGTTACAGATTGAACTATATGTTTCATGTTATTCATAGACACTGTTATAGTGCAAACATTTGCTCAGAGAGATAACATCTGGGCTGAACAATTCCTCAAATTCACTCAGACTAGTGACTATCCATCTATCCTATACCACCCTCTTCTGGTGGACAAGTGAACCTGCAGTATAACAGAAGATTAAAAAACAACACTTTCTTGTCATTTCGAAAATCAACTAAAAGTCTCCATTCTATCCCCGTGTAAGTGTTTTTTACTGGTCAGTTGAAAGAGATGTGTCCATTTTCCCGTGGTTTACCTGGCATTGGGATGAGTTGGAAACATCGCTCTTCCTCAAGATGAGCTCTCCTATCATAATACATGTTCCCTGGACAGCACCTGCCTCTCATGAGGAGAGATAGAGGGGGTGTTAAACATACACATGCTTGCGCACACACAGGCGCACACACACACACACACACACACACACACACACACACACACACACACACACACACACACACACACACACACACACACACACACACACACACACACACACACACAGGCACACACGCACACAGGCACACACACACTAACACACTCTCTCACACACACTTACCTTCTTAGTTGCTGATGCATCGTTATACCAGGTGTTTCAGTACAGACCGTCCAATAGAATAGTTAGGGTCCAGTTCACAGGAGGCTGCTGAGGGGAGGACGGCTCATAATATTGGCTGGAATGGAGTGAATAGAATAGTATCAACCACATGGAATCCATGTGTTTGAGTCCGATACCATTCCATTGATTCAGTTCCTATGAGCCCATCCTTCCCAGTTAAGGTGCCATCAGCCTCCTGTAGTCTAGTTCCACCACTCTTCATGGGTTTGGATGGACAGGATGGATTATCTGGGCTCCTATGTTTAATCAACAAAATAATTTCATACTGATCCTGAAAATATATACCTATGAATATGGTAACAACAAACAATCTGCAGATAGAAGAGCTGATATTCCTATTTCCTCCTACCTGATGGACTGGTTTAGAACTGTTAGCTCATGGATATAACTGTTAGCTGAGGGATATAACTGTTAGCTGAGGGTTAGAACTGTTAGCTGAGGGTTAGAACTGTTAGCTGAGGGATATAACTGTTAGCTGAGGGATATAACTGTTAGCTGAGGGTTAGAACTGTTAGCTGAGGGTTAGAACTGTTAGCTGAGGGATATAACTGTTAGCTGATGGATATAACTGTTAGCTGAGGGTTAGAACTGTTAGCTGAGGGTTAGAACTGTTAGCTGAGGGTTAGAACTGTTAGCTGAGGGTTAGAACTGTTAGCTGAGGGTTAGAACTGTTAGCTGAGGGTTAGAACTGTTAGCTGAGGGATATAACTGTTAGCTGATGGATATAACTGTTAGCTGAGGGTTAGAACTGTTAGCTGAGGGTTAGAATTGTTAGCTGAGGGATATAACTGTTAGCTGATGGATATAGCTGTTAGCTGAGGGATATAACTGTTAGCTGAGGGTTCTAACTGTTAGCTGAGGGTTAGAACTGTTAGCTGAGGGTTAGAATTGTTAGCTGAGGGTTAGAACTGTTAGCTGAGGGATATAACTGTTAGGTGAGGGATATAACTGTTAGCTGAGGGATATAACTGTTAGCTGAGGGTTAGAACTGTTAGCGGAGGGTTAGAACTGTTAGCGGAGGGTTAGAACTGTTAGCGGAGGGTTAGAACTGTTAGCTGAGGGATATAACTGTTAACTGATGGATATAACTGTTAGCTGAGGGTTAGAACTGTTAGCTGAGGGTTAGAATTGTTAGCTGAGGGATATAACTGTTAGCTGATGGATATAGCTGTTAGCTGAGGGATATAACTGTTAGCTGAGGGTTCTAACTGTTAGCTGAGGGTTAGAACTGTTAGCTGAGGGTTAGAATTGTTAGCTGAGGGTTAGAACTGTTAGCTGAGGGATATAACTGTTAGCTGAGGGATATAACTGTTAGCTGAGGGATATAACTGTTAGCTGAGGGATATAACTGTTAGCTGAGGGTTAGAACTGTTAGCTGAGGGATATAACTGTTAGCTGAGGGTTAGAACTGTTAGCTGAGGGTAAGAACTGTTAGCTGAGAGATATAACTGTTAGCTGAGGGATATAACTGTTAGCTGAGGGATATAACTGTTAGCTGAGGGTTAGAACTGTTAGTTGGTGGGTAGAACTGTTAGCTGAGGGTTAGAACTGTTAGCTGGTGGGTAGAACTGTTAGCTGAGGGATAGAACTGTTAGCTGAAGGTTAGAACTGTTAGCTGAGGGTTAGAACTGTTAGCGGAGGGTTAGAACTGTTAGCTGAGGGTTAAAATTGTTAACTGAGGGTTAGAACTGTTAGCTGAGGGATATAACTGTTAGCTGAGGGTTAGAACTGTTAGCTGAGGGTTAGAACTGTTAGCGGAGGGTTAGAACTGTTAGCTGAAGGTTACAACTGTTAGCTGAAGGATATAACTGTTAGCTGAAGGATATAACTGTTAGCGGAGGGTTAGAACTGTTAGCTGAGGGTTAGAACTGTTAGCTGAGGGTTAGAACTGTTAGCTGAAGGATATAACTGTTAGCTGAAGGATATAACTGTTAGCTGAGGGTTAGAACTGTTAGCTGAAGGTTAGAACTGTTAGCTGAAGGATATAACTTTTAGCTGAAGGATATAACTGTTAGCTGAGGGTTAGAACTGTTAGCTGAGGGTTAGAACTGTTAGCTGGTGGGTAGAACTGTTAGCTGAGGGTTAGAACTGTTAGCTGAAGGTTAGAACTGTTAGCTGAAGGATATAACTTTTAGCTGAAGGATATAACTGTTAGCTGAAGGTTAGAACTGTTAGCTGAAGGATATAACTGTTAGCTGAGGGTTAGAACTGTTAGCTGAGGGTTAGAACTGTTAGCTGAGGGTTAGAACTGTTAGCTGAGGGTTAGAACTGTTAGCTGAGGGATATAACTGTTAGCTGAGGGTTCTAACTGTTAGATGAGGGATATAACTGTTAGCTGAGATTATACTGGTCTAGAGGAGCTGTCATGAAGGTAGACACACTGCTCTCTCCCTGTGAAGGGAACAGACTGGGTCAGACACACTGCTATCTCCCTGTGAAGGGAACAGACTGGGTCAGACACACTGCTATCTCCCTATGGAGGGAACAGACTGGGTCAGACACACTGCTATCTCCCTATGGAGGGAACAGACTGAGTCAGACACACTGCTATCTCCCTGTGAAGGGAACAGACTGGGTCAGACACACTACTATCTCCCTTTGGAGGGAACAGACTGGGTCAGACACACTACTATCTCCCTTTGGAGGGAACAGACTGGGTCAGACACACAGGCATACAGACACACACACAGGCACAGACACACACGTAGGCAGACACACACGACACACACACACAGAAACACACGCATGCACACACACCTTAGTGTTTTGTGGATGAGTGTTTCTCTCCTCCCCCTGTCCTCCTCCGGAGCGAGGAGTGAACGGGCGTATCGGACGCAGCAACGAGCCCTGTGACAGGCCGCCAGCACCTGTCAATCACACAGCACAGACTCTTCTTAATATCTCCTCAAATAATACCTATTAAAACCTGAAGAGTTGATTTTCTCTTAGAGTAGGATGAAGTTGTTACCCTGTTGAAGTGTGAGTCTCTCTCCAGGAGCTGATGAGAATGGCTGAGCAGGAAGGGCTCTGGGACACAGGAACCATCTTGGGTCCACAGTTTCACAGTCTCTGCCTGAAACCCAGTGACTCCTGAGAAACTGGAGAAGTCTGGACGCTTCCTGTGCCAGAAGCAGACCGCCACAGCCACGGCAAGGATCTAGAAGAGGAAATCAAACAGACCAGTTACATCAATGTTTTCTGAGTAAGTGAGTAGTATTGACAGCAACCACTTTTAGTTTGGTTAGATTTAACTTGTCTGGGTTTAGATTAAGTTGTGGTTAACGCAATGTTGGGTTTGTGTTTTGTTTTCTTTACCATGACAGGCTGGATGAGGACGACCCTAACACACACACACACACACACACACACACACACACACACACACACACACACACACACACACACACACACACACACACACACACACACACACACACACACACACACACACACACTACACAAACACACACACGCATGTGCATACACAAGCAAAAACCTATTTTACAACAATGCCCTGGTAAGTGATTTGTACCATATAAGTCACTGGTAATCATTTTTATCTATAATACAGTCTGATGATGGCTACCTTGTCTGATGTACAAACCTGATGGCTACCTTGTCTGATGTACAGTCGTGGCCAAAACTTTTGAGAATGATACAAATATTAATTTTCACAAAGTCTGCTGCCTCAGTTTGTATGATGGCAATTTGCATATACTCCAAATGTTATGAAGAGTGATCAGATTAATTGCAATTAATTGCAAAGTCCCCCTTTGCCATGCAAATGAACTGAATTCCCCCAAAAACATTTCCACTGCATTTCAGCCCTGCCACAAAAGGACCAGCTGACATCATGTCAGTGATTCTCTCGTTAACACAGGTGTGAGTGTTGATGAGGACAAGGCTGGAGATCACTCTGTCATGCTGATTGAGTTAGAATAACAGACTGGAAGCTTCAAAAGGAGGGTGGTGCTTGGAATCATTGTTCTTCCTCTGTCAACCATGGTTACCTGCAAGGAAACACGTGCCGTCATCATTGCTTTGCACAAAAAGGGCTTCACAGGCAAGGATATTGCTGCCAGTAAGATTGCACCTAAATCAACCATTTATCGGATCATCAAGAACTTCAAGAAGAGCGGTTCAATTGTTGTGAAGAAGGCTTCAGGGCGCCCAAGAAAGTCCAGCAAGCGCCTGGACCGTCTCCTAAAGTTGATTCAGCTGCGGGATCGGGGCACCACCAGTACAGAGCTTGCTCAGGAATGGCAGCAGGCAGGTGTGAGTGCATCTGCACGCACAGTGAGGCAAAGACTTTTGGAGGATGGCCTGGTGTCAAGAATGGCAGCAAAGAAGCCACTTCTCTCCAGGAAAAACATCAGGGACAGACTGATATTCTGCAAAAGGTACAAGGATTGGACTGCTGAGGACTGGGGTAAAGTCATTTTCTCTGATGAATCCCCTTTCCGATTGTTTGGGGCATCCGGAAAAAAGCTTGTCCGGAGAAGACAAGGTGAGCGCTACCATCAGTCCTGTGTCATGCCAACAGTAAAGCATCCTGAGACCATTCATGTGTGGGGTTGCTTCTCAGCCAAGGGAGTGGGCTCGCTTCTCAGCCAAGGGAGTGGGCTCACTCACAATTTTGCCAAAGAACACAGCCATGAATAAAGAATGGTACCAACACATCCTCCGAGAGCAACTTCTCCCAACCATCCACGAACAATTTGGTGACGAACAATGCCTTTTCCAGCATGATGGAGCACCTTGCCATAAGGCAAAAGTGATAACTAAGTGGCTCGGGGAACAAAACATCGATATTTTGGGTCCATGGCCAGGAAACTCCCCAGACCTTAATCCCATTGAGAACTTGTGGTCAATCCTCAAGAGGCGGGTGGACAAACAAAAATCCACAAATTCTGACCAACTCCAAGCATTGATTATGCAAGAATGGGCTGCCATCAGTCAGGATGTGGCCCAGAAGTTAATTGACAGCATGCCAGGGCGGATTGCAGAGGTCTTGAAAAAGAAGGGTCAACACTGCAAATATTGACTCTTTGCATCAACTTCATGTAATTGTCAATAAAAGCCTTTGACACTTATGAAATGTTTGTAATTATACTTCAGTATTCCATAGTAACATCTGACAAAAATATCTAAAGACACTGAAGCAGCAAACTTTGTTGAAATTAATATTTGTGTCATTCTCAAAACCTTTGGCCACGACTGTACAAAGCTGATCTGCAAGACGACAGTGACCACCAGAGGTGAGTGAACACGCTAGGGGAGGGGCCACTGTACACAGACAACCACAGGTGGAAATCTGACAGGTACTCTGACAGCTTCAGATACAGCAGCTACACAAACACATGACATAACATACTGTATGACAGAACAACAAATGACATAAGAACATGTGACATAAGAACATGTGACATAAGAACATAAGACATAAGAACATGTGACATAAGAACATAAGACATAAGAACATGTGACATAAGAACATGTGACATAAGAACATGTGACATAAGAACATATGACATAAGAACATAAGACATAAGAACATATGACATAAGAACATTATTTGACAGTGAGAGTCTGTTTGTGTGTTACCTTGGTGAATCATGGGCCCTGATCGAAGACCCTGAGTCTCTTCTCCACCCATCCGTCACCCTCGTCAACAGCCAACCAGCACTGGCATAGAAACAGCCAGCTCCGCCCCCTGTCCTTCACCTCACAAATCTCTGTCTGAGGTACCAGCTGGG
This sequence comes from Salmo salar, assembly GCF_965601325.2. Taxonomy (NCBI): domain Eukaryota; kingdom Metazoa; phylum Chordata; class Actinopteri; order Salmoniformes; family Salmonidae; genus Salmo; species Salmo salar. Next base: position 29,662,128 of record NC_138319.1, on the reverse strand, counting down.
GGAGGGGCCTGTATTATCCTGCCACAAGTGCAGCCCCCACAGAGCATCCAGACTGTCTACAGTATACAGAGACACAAACAGTGACATGGTATCAGTACGGGGGTGTGTCTCTGTCTCTCAGCTACTGTACAGCTGCTGGGGATGGAGGTTTTCATATGCTGCCTGGGCTTATTACTGACTACTGTTCTTATAGTAAACCAAAAACATGTTACACTGTTCAACTTTAGTCAAATGAACCTTGAAGCATAGATGTATAGTAGTTGTTAAAACACCAGCTTCAGTCAGCTGATTCTAGCCATCCCTTCTGCTTCGTTCTAGTAGGGCGGCTTAGTCTCCCATTCCCAGGAACCCCACTTTTGTTAATGTCTTATTGGTCAAGGTCACGCCAAATACTTATCACCACATCTCCTTCAGCCCATCAGTGGCCTTGATTCCCGGGACTTCAGTTTCAGCTAGTCTATGACCCCAGCACGGCTGTGTGGTCAGAAACGTGCTTTCCCCATCTTGATGAATACTTCCACAGTTTTCCCTCCTGCTGAGCTTTTCCTCCTGTGGACTGAATCCCTGTATGTCTGATGTTTAATTGTGTGGGCATCTAAACGTAAGTGCCTTGAGGTCTGTGTCATATTATGTGGAGCTAATGTTTGTGGTTTATTGTGTACAATTACCGTGTGTTGAGCTTGTTAGCTAGCTCGCTCTCCCGCTAGCATTAGCACTACCATTAGCATTTTGCATTGGAATGCATGAGCATTTTAGCAAGACTGTTAGTGATTAGCCGTTTATTACCATTGCTCGTTTATGGTGCTAGGCTATTTTCTATTCTATATATATCACTCATGCTCATTGTAATTATATTCTGTATACATTTCAACATTACTGTAATGTTTATTTGAGCACATTTGCCTGTGTTTCATGAGTTCCAAGTCCGAAAGGCTGTTTAGTCTATTGCCATGTGACTAGGCATAATGCCTGCTGTAGTGCATAGCCCTTGCTGTTATATACTTAAATGTGTTATCTTATACAGCCATGTCATTCATATTATAGCAGCGCCGTAGCCTATGTTTTCATTCTCCCCTTTCCTTTCAGAGCACACAGTTAATGTCAGTTATCACTGGACATTATTCTCAGTTATCTGAACCATGAGTGGTCAGATGTGTGTAAATGTGTGTGTGATCTTCCATTAAACTCCCCTTAACCTGAACATCCGCCTCATCCTTGTTCTGACCAGACATTCTGTAGTGGTTACTACCGGCCTTAAGCCAGCACCTAAGGTTTCTTATTATATTGTGCCCAAGAAAGCGAAGGTAACCTGCCTAAATGATTACCGCACCGTAGCACTCACGTCGATAGCCATGAAGTGCTTTGAATGGCTGGTCATGGCTCACATCAACACCATTATCACAGAAACCCTAGACCCACTCCAATTCATATACCACCCCAATAGATCCACAGATGACGCAATCTCAATCGCACTCCACACTGCCCTTTCCCACCTGGACAAAAGGAACACCTATGTGAGAATGCTGTTCATTGACTACAGCTCAGCGTTCAACACCATAGTGCCCTCAAAGCTCATTACTAAGCCAAGGACCCTGGGACTAAACACCTCCCTCTGCAAATAGATCCTGGACTTCCTGATGGGCAGCCCCCAGGTGGTAAGGGTAGGCAACAACACATCTGCCACTGTGATCCTCAACACTGGGGCCCCTCAGAGGTGCATGCTTAGTCCCCTCCTGTATTCCCTGTTCACCCATGACTGTGTGGCCAAGAATGACTCCAACACCATCAAGTTTTCTGACAACACAAGCGAGAGGGTGAGAGAGAGAGAGAGAGAGAGAGGGGGAGAGAGACAGAACAGAGAGAGGGGGGGAGAGAGACAGAGTGAAAGAGGGGGAGAGAGAGAGAGGGGGAGACAGAGAGAGGGAGACAGAGAGAGGGTGAAAGAGAGAGAGGGGGGAGAGAGAACAGAGAGAGAGGGGGGAGAGAGAGAGAGGCAGAGAGAGACAGAGAGAGGGTGAGAAAGAGAGGGGAAGAGAGAGAACAGAGAGATAGGGGGAGAGACAGAGAGAGAGAGGGGTTGAACATTTGCTTTGTTCGGGAGTGAGGAGGAGCGAGGTGCAGGTTATTAGACTGTCCTTGAGAGATCCCTCTACAACCTAATAGAATGATTATGTTGAAATACAGGTTTTGTTGGACTGCAATGAAGAACACAGGGATCAGTGGAGGGTGAAAGCCACATAATCAACTTTGTATTGTTACTCTGCCCGTCTTGGCAGTTGGCATCGTCCTTCTGTTCAGGCACATGCAATGCCATCTTAAAACAATTCAAAAGCTTTCAACATTCATAAAAACCTCTACATATTCGGTTGAATCAGACTAGGCTAAAGCACATGAGAATGACATTATTCCTTACCATTGACCTTGGTACTGAGAGCTAGGCTCGGCCCAGTGACCGGTGGTAGAGTTATATCCATAGTGACTGTGTGTGACCACTGGTGTCTCTGACCAGCTGTTGTTGCGAAACCAATAACTAGCCTGTTAATATTGTTGAAGTCACTAAGTCTAGGGGTAATAGGACTAGTTAACTGGTCTATAACCTGATTTAAGATGCATCTATGTGAGAAATCAGTGCATATGCCAAGGTGTTGCACATGTACACGTGCCAAGGGAGACAGCAACCTTTCCTTGGTCCATTGCCAGCTCTCTCTCTCTCTTGACCTCTTGGTCGACCAATCCAAGCAGATTATTGTTGGTTCAGATGGTGACGAAACAAATATGTACAAAAAGATATGCCCAAACTAAAGACTCAAAAACAAACAAACTAGCAGCTCTCTAAGCTGAAACTCTGACTGACCATCACCTTAATTGTCAGCACCTGATGTGCTTATCAACCAGGTTCAGCACCTGGACAAGGTTGCTGCTGCCCCCTGGGGGATGGAGTGTAGAAGTGTATTCTGGCTAGTGCGTTTGCCTATATCCTAACAGTGACCTTGCCCCCATATCATAACACCGGACACACACGTTCACGGTCCTGTTCTCAGAAGAGACCAGGTTCTCAGCTCTGACCATAACCTCAGCGGTCCCAGTACGGACAAACAACAAACCAACGGTCACCTCCTCCTCTGCGGTGTAGCTGGGGTTCCGGGCACGGATGCGTTCGCTAAGACCACCACAGACATGTTCGACCCTGTTGTGATGGTGAACGACACTGCGTTCGGACGGTCGACTGTGACCAAACTCAGAACATTCAACACAAAGTCTCTGACTGGATCTTGGACCAGGAGGTGTGTGTGGAGGCCAGCCCAGCTGATTGGGTTGAAGGCTTTGACCATGACCAGATACAGTGCCTTGCAAAAGTATTGACCCCCCTTGGCGTTTTTTTCTATTTTGTTGCATTACAACCTGTAATTTAAATGGATTTTTATTTGGATTTCATGTAATGGACATACAGAAAATAGTCAAAACTGGTGAAGTGAAATGAAAAATGTAAACAACTGAAAAGTGGTGGGTGCATATGTGTTCACCCTCTTTGCTATGGAGTCCCTAAATAAGATCTGGTGCAACCAACTACCTTCAGAAGTCACATAATTAGTTAAAGTCCACCTGTGTGCAATCTAAGTGTCACATGATCTGTCACATGATCTCAGTATATATACACCTGTTCTGAAAGGCCCCAGAGTCTGCAACACCACCAAGCAAGCAGCACCATGAAGAGCAAGGCACACTCCAAACAGGTCAGGGACAAAGTTGTGGAGAAGTACAGATCAGGGTTGGGTTATAAAAATATATCCGAAACTTTTAACATCCCACAGAGCACCATTAAATCCATTATTAAAAAATGGAAAGAATATGGCACCAAAACAGACCTGCCAAGAGAGGACCGCCCACCAAAACTCATGGACCAGGCAAGGATGGCATTAATCAGAGAGGCAACAAAGATACCAACGATAACTCTGAAGGAGCTGTAAAGCTCCACAGCGGAGATTGGAGTATCTGTCCATAGGACCACTTTAAGTCGTACACTACACAGAGCTGGGCTTTACAGAGGAGTGGCCAGAAAAAAGCCATTGCTTAAAGAAAAAAATAAGCAAACATGTTTGGTGTTTGCCAAAAGACATGTGGGAGACTCCCCAAACATATGGAAGAAGGTACTCTGGTCAGAGGAGACTAAAATTGAGCTTTAAGCCATCAAGGAAAACGCTATGTCTGGCGCAAATCCAATACCTCTTATCACCCCGAGAACACCATCCCCGCAGTGAAGCATGGTGGTGGTGGCAGCATCATGCTGTGGGGATGTTTTTCATCGGCAGGGACTGGGAAACTGGTCAGAATTGAAGGAATGATGGATGGTGCTAAATACGGGGAAATTGTTGAGGGAAACCTGTTTCAGTCTTCCAGAGATTTGAGACTGGGGCGGAGGTTCACCTTCCAGCATGGCAATGACCCTAAGCATACTGCTAAAGCAGTATGCCAACATTCGAGTGGTTTAAGGGGAAACATTTAAATGTCTTGGAATGGCCTAGTCAAAGCCCAGACCTAAATCCAATTGAGAATCTGTGCTATGACTTAAAGATTGCTGTACACCAGGGGAACCCATCCAACTTGAAGGAGCTGGAGCAGTTTTGCCTTGAAGAATGGGTAAAAATCCAAGTGGCTAGATGTGCCAAGCTTAGAGACATACCCAAAGAGACTTGCAACTGTAATTGCTGCAAAAGGTGGCTCTACAAAGTATTGACTTGGGGGGGTGAATAGTTATGCATGCTCAAGTTTTCAGTTTTTTTGTATTATTTCTTGATTTTTTTCACAATATTTTTTTTTTTTGCTTCTTCAAAGTGGTAGGCATGTTGTGCAAACCAAATGATACAAACCCCCCCAAAAACCCATTTTAATACCAGGTTGTAAGGCAACAAATAGGAAAAATGCCAAGGGGGGTGAATACTTTCCTTGCTGTCGATAAAGTCATGGTCAGGGTCCAGTCTTCCGTGGTCCTGTTGAATGCGGTGGTGTTGCCACTAGCAACCGTCCAAAGCACCTTAGAACCCATGCAGTTGGCCTGCTTGGTTACTGTAAAGTTGTGTTCTGACCATGATTGAACCACAGCACGCCACGGTCCACCAGGGGGCGAGGAAGGGAGGCGGAGAGCAGTGGCACAGCAGGGTCAGAGAAGGAGAAGACTGTGGCTGTGAGGATATACTGCCCATGGTGGAGGGGAGGTGATAGAGCAGGTGGAACTGGTGGCAGCTGTTCTGGCCAGCAGCTGGTCTGACAGGGGGGGCTGGTGTGCTGGGGGGAGGAGGACATGGACTGTGTGTGGTGAAGGAGAAGGACAGGGGTCTGGAGGGTTGGGGGGAGGAGGTCATGGATAGGGTGTGGCTGAAGGAGAGGGACAAGGGGCGGGTGAAGGAGAGGGACCGGGGTAAAGTGAAGGAGAGGGAGGGTGAAGGAGAGGGACAGAGGGAGGGTGATGGAGCGGTACAGGGGGGGGGGTGAAGGAGAGGCACATGGCTAGGGTGAAGGAGAGGGGGAGGGTGAAGGAGAGGGACGGGTGGTGAAGGAGAAAGACAGGGAGGGTGAAGGAAAGGGACAGGGAAGGGGTGATTTAGAGGGACAGGGGGAGGGTGAAGGAGAGGGGCAGAGGGAGGGTGAAGGAGAGGGGCAGAGGGAGGGTGAAGGAGAGGGGCAGAGGGAGGGTGAAGGAGAGGGACAGGGGAGGGGTGAAGGAGAGGGACAGGGGAGGGGTGAAGGAGAGGGACAGGGGAGGGGTGAAGGAGAGTGACAGGGGGAGGGTGAGGAGTGGGGCAGGGGGAGGGTGAAGGAGAGGGACAGGGGAGGGTGAAGGAGAGGGACAGGGAGAGGGACAGGGGGATGGTGAAGGTTTCTATGGACTTATTTAGGACCTAAGTTTGTTGCTTACCTTCCCACCTTTGGGACAACGACTCCCATTGTGAGGGTGGAGACATGAGCATCTCGTCATTATATACAGATCTCTGCCCATACAGACCGGACAAGTTGGTGCGCAATAGATTATGGTCATTGTAGTTAATTGTCACGTTTTCTTCTCTAAACTACACTGAGTATACGAAACATTAAGAACACCTGCTCTTTCCATGACAGACTGACTACGTGAATCCAGGTGAAAGCTATGATCCCTTATTGATGTCACTTGTTAAATCCCCTACAATCAGTGTAGATGAAGGGGAGGAGACAGGTTAAAGAAGGATTTTTAAGCCTTGAGACAATCGAGACATGGATTGTGTATAGGTCTGTTACGGTGACCGTATTACAGCCACACCGGCGATAAAATTCCACATGACCGTTTAGTCACGGCTTCTCCAAGCTCTGATTCTGCTGCTGGTCATTAGTAGCCTACCAAACTTGTTAACTGCCTGGAACTCAGCACTCTATTGTCCCTCTAACCACTCTGACATCAATGCAAATGTTATCGAAAATCAAATCAAACACTTCATGAGAGCCCATGAGCTCATGTTGCGCAACATTTCTATAGGCTATTCACTTGCGCGAGAAAACAGAGTGATGGCCTCTATTAAAAAGAGGAGGATCCCATCAGCTTTCCATAGGCTATGTCTACTATATTTATTTATCATCTTTTCTAATGTTAAGTACATTGCTTCTCTTTACAACAGGAGTATAGCCTACCTGGCTGCCATGAAAATGAACCAGTGGATAAGTGTCCTCCATTTGCTATTTAAGTCCATAAATTACATGTATTTTTCCCGCTGCCCCTGTTTTGATACAGGTGCATGATAATGGTTCATTCTAAATCAAAACTCATTTCACATATATTATTTAGTATATGTAAAGACAAGATTAAATCAAGAATAGTCTGACGGGTGGCAATATTAACCTATCACTTGTGAATGACGCCCAGAGTAAGAAATAATGCATACCTTTTTTTGCGACCTTTTCAAATAATAGTCCCACACCTCATGTAGCCTAGCCCATAGTCCTATATGTTTTAATAAGGTTAGTATCACACCTCATGTAGCCTAGCCCATAGTCCTATATGTTTTAATAAGGTTAGTATCACACCTCATGTAGCCTAGCCCATAGTCCTATATGTTTTAATAAGGTTAGTATCACACCTCATGTAGCCTAGCCCATAGATCTATATGTTCTAATAAGGTTAGTATCACACCTCATGTAGCCTAGCCCATAGTCCTATATGTTTTAATAAGGTTAGTATCACACCTCATGTAGCCTAGCCGATAGTCCTATATGTTTTAATAAGGTTAGTATCACACCTCATGTAGCCTAGCCCATAGTCCTATATGTTTTAATAAGGTTAGTATCATACCTCATGTAGCCTAGCCCATAGTCCTATATGTTTTAATAAGGTTAGTATCACACCTCATGTAGCCTAGCCCATAGTCCTATATGTTTTAATAAGGTTAGTATCACACCTCATGTAGCCTAGCCCATAGGCCTATATGTTTTAATAAGGTTAGTATCACACCTCATGTAGCCTAGCCCATAGGTCTATATGTTTAATAAGGTTAGTATCACACCTCATGTAGCCTAGCCCATAGGCCTATATGTTTTAATAAGGTTAGTATCACACCTCATGTAGCCTAGCCCATAGGTCTCTATGTTTTAATAAGGTTAGTATCACACCTCATGTAGCCTAGCCCATAGTCCTATATGTTTTAATAAGGTTAGTATCACACCTCATGTAGCCTAGCCCATAGGCCCATATGTTTTGATAAGGTTAGTATCACACCTCATGTAGCCTAGCCCATAGTCCTATATGTTTTAATAAGGTTAGTATCACACCTCATGTAGCCTAGCCCATAGGCCCATATGTTTTGATAAGGTTAGTATCACAACTAAAGTGGCCAACTGGCATACATAAGCAGCTCATGAGTTTCAAGTTTGGGGAAGATCATTTTCACCATGAAAAATGCACTTTTATAATAAAAGCATTACATGCATAATAGCATTTGCGGTCACTTTTGAGTCCGGCTCCTACGTACACCTTTTTTACATTTTCCATTTGTTGTTAAGGCATTGATCTCATACGGCCCTGGGTTTTGCAGTGTCCAATTAAAAAGACGTCGTCCTGGACGATGACACTGTGTGATTTTTGACCTTCATGGCCCCTCCCACTGATGTGAACGTCCACGGACGATAGGTTCTCTCCTCCCAGGTCTTGTATCCCTGAGAACCACACAACAGTCCAATCACAACCAACAATCACCACATCAATCAATCAGTCAATTATGAGGTTATTAATACTGTAGATAATTACCATTTTACACTGTTACTTCTATAAAACCAGGTAAATGGTGGATGGATATAAAGAATAACTAACCTGTTGGCTGAGTGGAAGGAGCTGCTAGGTACCCAGAAACCTCCAGGAGGAAAGCCCAGCATGCAATGTGTCAGTCAGCACGGCTAGGCTGATGTTATAGATGTAAGGCCCCAGAGTTCTGTACACAGCCAAGAGGTCCTTCCCATCTCCACACGGCAGACACACAGAGGCACAACACCTGCAGACAGATACAGTGCACGCACAGCAGGTATGAGAGATGTTTGAATTAACATACCCAGCAGTCTACTCAATTATTTTGTACAGTATGTAAAAATAGGACAAAATGCATCTACAGATGTAGGATCTTAATTTGATCACTCTTTTGTTGCTGAGAATGCAGAAAATGCAGATGAGCTTCGTGTTTTACATAAATTCACTGAAAACATGCACTAACAGACGGTTATATTAATAGTACTTTTGTCCAGCTAACATTATGGACTAAACATTCAAATGTTGTTGCTGCAGGATTATTTTGATATGCCAATACAGGTCAAATTATGATCCAACACCTGTAAACTCCTGGGTATATTCAAGTTTCAAGTTTAATTGACATAATGTAATACAAATCTTACTCATTAGAGCAGGGGTTCCCAAACTCTTTCACTCAGGCCCCACTTCCAGCATTTGGGAACATCTTACGCCCCGTCTATTTCTATGGATACAAGCACTGTTCATGACACAAACTGTTCACACCCCTCTTGTAGGCGGAGAGAACATTTTACAGGTTTAAAGCTTATTTCATGCAATTCTACACATTTTGTCATGGCGTGCAGAGAACATTTTTCAGTTTTAAAGCTATTTTTTTGCAATTGGAATCAATTTTGCCATGTCTAATGTGTATGTGTATTCATGTGATATTTGAGTGACTCAAACATTACAACAAAATCAATGGGCTCAAAAACCTGGCTAAAAAACGTGACACGGGCTAGTTGATCTGGACATTTCTGACCAGTTATAAATAGCTCTCTAAGATCTGCAATGACTGACCTGACAAGAGGAACTGATGATGTAATACCCCATTTAGAAATGACACCTTGTGCTTTCTACTATTACAACTTTCAAGAGTAAGTTGAAAGCCGGGACCCCTCGGCCCCCCTCGGCCCCCTCAGTTTGGAAACCACTGCACTAGAGCTGTCACAATATAAACTATATAAAAACATATCTTACCACCCTGTAGAGGTGTGTGTGTGTCTGACTCCTCATCAGTAAAGCTGTCTGGACACTCCCTGGTCACTAGCCCCTCCATCCCATAATGACCATGGTAGCACGTCTCCCCCGACAACGTCATACCTACAACGTACAAGAAAAATGTAATACTTTAATTACAGTTATCTGATGACTTTTAAATGTCTCTCTATTTCTCTCCCACTTTCACCCAAGTGGTGCAGTGGTCTAAGGCTTTGCATCTCAGTGCTTGAGGTATCACAACAGACACCCTGGTTCAAATCCAGGCTGTATCACAGCTGGCTGTGATTGGGAGTCTGGCAGTGCACAATTGGCCCAGAGTTGTCTGGGTTTGGCTGGTGTAGGCCATCATTGTAAATGAGAATTTGTTCTTAACTGGCTTTCCCAGTTAAATAAGTAAAATTCTCTCTCTCCCTTTGGCTGTGGTTTTGGAATGCGTAGGGGTGTTGCCTTCCAGATTCTAACTCAGCTGTGTGTGAGTGTCTTTGGATTCCCTTCATACGGGACTAAAGGCTGCTTAATGAAAAGGTACCTCAAACACGCCTTACTCACAGACAGTCTCCTATTCTGTCCCACCACTCACCATTGGTGGGGGCTGTTTATATGTACAGTAGCTATGAATATCAAGTGGCAACTCACTACTGTGACTGAAAGTCAAATCCTCTTTGTATTTGTTATATTTATATCAAACAGTATACAGTTGGGGTAAGAGAGGGTTTTGAATAAAAAAAACATAAAAAAATATTTGTTTTATTTTCTGTGGTGATTTAAAAAGAAGGGTTGACTCCCTCTCTTCCCGGCCATCCAGACAGCCCTGTAAGCAGGTAACCGGCCATCCAGACAGTCCTGTAAGCAGGTAACCGGCCATCCAGACAGTCCTGTAAGCAGGTAACCGGCCATCCAGACAGTCCTGTAAGCAGGTAACCGGCCATCCAGACAGTCCTGTAAGCAGGTAACCGGCCATCCAGACAGCCCTGTAAGCAGGTAACCGGCCATCCAGACAGCCCTGTAAGCAGGTAACCGGCCATCCAGACAGTCCTGTAAGCAGGTAACCGGCCATCCAGACAGTCCTGTAAGCAGGTAACCGGCCATCCAGACAGTCCTGTAAGCAGGTAACCGGCCATCCAGACAGCCCTGTAAGCAGGTAACCGGCCATCCAGACAGCCCTGTAAGCAGGTAACCGGCCATCCAGACAGTCCTGTAAGCAGGTAACCGGCCATCCAGACAGTCCTGTAAGCAGGTAACCGGCCATCCAGACAGCCCTGTAAGCAGGTAACCGGCCATCCAGACAGTCCTGTAAGCAGGTAACCGGCCATCCAGACAGTCCTGTAAGCAGGTAACCGGCCATCCAGACAGCCCTGTAAGCAGGTAACCCGCCATCCAGACAGCCCTGTAAGCAGGTAACCGGCCATCCAGACAGCCCTGTAAGCAGGTAACCGGCCATCCAGACAGCCCTGTAAGCAGGTAACCGGCCATCCAGACAGTCCTGTAAGCAGGTAACCGGCCATCCAGACATTCCTGTAAGCAGGTAACCTGCCATCCAGACAGCCCTGTAAGCAGGTAACCGGCCATCCAGACAGTCCTGTAAGCAGGTAACCGGCCATCCAGACAGCCCTGTAAGCAGGTAACCGGCCATCCAGACAGTCCTGTAAGCAGGTAACCGGCCATCCAGACAGTCCTGTAAGCAGGTAACCGGCCATCCAGACAGCCCTGTAAGCAGGTAACCGGCCATCCAGACAGCCCTGTAAGCAGGTAACCGGCCATCCAGACAGTCCTGTAAGCAGGTAACCGGCCATCCAGACAGTCCTGTAAGCAGGTAACCGGCCATCCAGACAGTCCTGTAAGCAGGTAACCGGGACGACGCCACGACCATCCGGGGCTTTTGACAGACCACTGGTAGAACTGCTGTTGATGTTACACCCCACAAGTCACTGTGACGCTGTAGAATAAACCAGATAAGATATCATTTTGTGTTTGATAAAATTGGTTTACTTTCATTTAAGCGGTTGCATAGCCTAGTCAATTAGACTACAAAATGTTGAAATAAATGAATGTCATTTAAAACAACCTAGGCCTGTAACAACTGGTCATTCATTGGTTGACAGTTTAGTTTACAAAAACACCGTTAATAATAAATGATCTTTTTGAATGAATTAAGCTACTTTTTCCCCATGTAGTAACCTGTAATTTATATTAATTATAGCCTCTAGAGGCAGGTAGGCTAGTGGTTAGAGGCAGGTAGCCTAGTGGTTAGAGGCAGGTAGCCTAGTGGTTAGAGGCAGGTAGGCTGGTGGTTAGAGGCAGGTAGGCTAGTGGTTAGAGGCAGGTAGCCTAGTGGTTAGAGGCAGGTAGCCTAGTGGTTAGAGGCAGGTACCCTAGTGGTTAGAGGCAGGTAGGCTAGTGGTTAGAGGCAGGTAGCCCAGTGGTTAGAGGCAGGTAGGCTAGTGGTTAGAGGCAGGTAGCCCAGTGGTTAGAGGCAGGTACCCTAGTGGTTAGAGGCAGGTAGGCTCGTGGTTAGAGGCAGGTCGCCTAGTGGTTAGAGGCAGGTAGCCTAGTGGTTAGAGGCAGGTAGACTAGTGGTTAGAGGCAGGTAGGCTAGTGCTAAGAGGCAGGTAGCCTAGTGGTTAGAGGCAGGTAGCCTAGTGGTTAGAGGCAGGTAGGCTAGTGGTTAGAGGTAGGTAGCCTAGTGGTTAGAGGCAGGTAGACTAGTGGTTAGAGGCAGGTCGGCTAGTGGTTAGAGGCAGGTAGCCCAGTGGTTAGAGGCAGGTAGCCTAGTGGTTAGAAGCAGGTAGCCCAGTGGTTAGAGGCAGGTAGGCTAGTGGTTAGAGGCAGGTAGGCTAGTGGTTAGAGGCAGGTAGGCTAGTGGTTAGAGGCAGGTAGCCTAGTGGTTAGGGCGTTGGACTAGTGAAAGGCTGTAAAATTGAATCCTGAGGCAGTTAACCCACTGTTCCTAGGCCGTCATAGAAAATAAGAATTTGTTCTTAACTGACTTACCTAGTTAAATAAAGGTAGATATGTGAACTGTTTGGGGTACGGGAGGACCAGAGTTGGGAACACTGGCCTATACAACAGTTCAGTTGGGCTTTTTTTTAAATTGTCTTAATAAACGCCTACCTTTTCCTGAAATGGTTTCGATAGCTTCGTTACAAAAACGGAATGGAATATGCAAACGATAACCGTTTGATTTTATTTGTGTGTTTGTGTGTGTGCATAAGAAGTGCATTTTCCATTTCTCTGCTTTCATGGGGTTAATAAGTCAGGCGGCCGGAATGCAGTTAAAGAAATCCAGATGTCTGGAGATGAAGGATTGGAGAGGCTGTGTAGATCAAGTGAAAGGTTGGAGTGTTTTCAAACTAACAACGGATGAAGACAGGTAGCGGGTTCCACCAAGCCATGCGTGAGAAACAATACAGACTGGCGTGAGAAAAAACATGACAAACTGAAACTAAACCATTTCAAGAGGAAGAGAGAAAGCATCGCTTTGTACGATTAAACAATTATCTTCAACCGGGAGCAGATTGCATAGCACGCACTTATATACACACACACACACACACACACACACACACACACACACACACACACACTCTTTTGTAATTAGCATATGGCCTACCTGCGACTGTTAGTCAACTTTCACACCACCGTCTAGCCATATTTAAACGATATTGCCTTGCAGATTAAAGACAGGCCTTCATCTGCATGCCACAGCTGGTTAGCAGGGTTGTTAAGGTCATTATGGTATTAATAATCCTATGAAGGATTTTGGCTTCTAAATTGCAGAATATAACTGTTCTCTGTAAAATAAATTTTAAAAAAAGCTGGTTTTATGCACCATGCAAAACACTGTGAAATACAGATTGTAGTCGTTGTCCTCGGCGCTCTGTTGCAAGACGGGCTGTGCTTGTTGAGTACAGTCATTTAGTAAAAGTAACATGGTGCATTTTTATGCACAGACTCCGATGTAATGCCATAATAAGCATATCATTCTGTTGCCTTTAACCCTTACGGAGCAACGACTGAATAGTAGAGGCCTACCTCTCGTGGGTTTTTATGATCTGTAAGGAACAAATCAAGTTAGGATGCTTGGCACACTGTAGCCACACACACCTGCCCAGATGCTGTGTGCGTGTAATGAAGTACTCGTGTGAATATGACATCCTTTTTAGTTTTTCTCAAATGCTAAGATTAATGGAAATAAATGAATTAACCATGAATAAATGTACTCACACGCCCTGTATCGAATATTTGAACAAAATGTATAATAAACTAATTGTCCTTCGATGTGAACAATCGTTCCCTCTAGGAAATAATGAAATGCGAATATTTGTTTTGTAGCTTAAATAAAAGTTCAGATTTCTAAATTAGTAGACAACCTGCCTATAAATCTAAAAAGAGAACATGAATGACATGAGAGCCATGTTTCACCCGCAGAATGTAGTCCTCTGTTGCTCAGGTGGTAGTTGGTTTTCAACGCCAGGACAGTGGGTTCAAATCCCGGGGCTACGTAAATGCTTTGGATAAATGGCATATATTATTTTTATTATAATTCATCCAGAGTGTATCAGGGCCTTGACTATTTTGCTTTAAAAAAAATCTCTCCAATAAATGTTATTTAAAATGCGACCATTATGTTAATTGACATTGGCCTATCAAAAACAAAACTCCCATCACAAAAATAGATTGTTTTCAGTTGGCCTGTATATTATTATTATATCATTAATTACTTAGCTTACATTATTTAGTGAGATTGTAAAATAAAAAATGAATACGTTGCTGTTCATTTGGACATACTTTATTCATTCTGACGTGTGTTCCAGAGAGCTCGCATTGAGTTCTCTCTCTTGTCTGAGGGTCATGACTGCAGTGAACCTCTAAACTATTCCTGATTATGCAGCCTTGTTGCACTCCACGGGCCATTTCATTTCTGCACGTGTTTGTCCAAATGTACATGGCATTCAACACAGCTGAGCTCTCTTCATTCTATTCTATATCCAAGCGATTTAAAAAAAGAAGGGAAAATATTCTGGTGGTCATGTCCAGTCCTGTGGTTTATATGCTAATAAACCATGCTATGTTGTTGTCTTAGGTCTCTCTTTATGTAGTGCTGTGTTGTCTCTCTTGTCGTGATGTGTATTTTGAGCTATATTTATATTTCATTCATTTTTTATTTTTAATCCCAGCCCCCGACCCCGCAGGAGGTCTTTTGCCTTTTGGTAGGCGGTCATTGTAAATAAGAATTTGTTCTTATTAACTGACTTGCCTAGTTCAAATAAAGGTTAAGTAAAACAATTCAATAAAAGGCTCTTCGCCCACATGTGTCAATAGCGTCACATAGGCTGATACAGTGGTTAGAAACCCTCGCACACACCAATCATATTTTTACCGTCAATGCAATCCCTAGTTAAAGCTTGCCGGGGCCAGTAAACAAAGAGCGGAGGGTCGCCATGTGCGGCACGGCTGTTGGAGAAAGGAAATGTGAGATGGGAGGAGAGAGCGGTCGCCAGGGGGTAGCAGAGTGCTGGTTACAACTGGTAGGGGTCCGTGCGGTAGTCTACAACCGCACAAAATACACCTAAAGACAGCTCTCAACAACATTCCGTCTGTACGATCGAAAATGGCAAGTACATTTCTTAATAATAATCCGAATTAATTTGTTGACATCCAACTGAGTAGACCTACAAGTTTATAAGACGATATCCCGTAAATTCATCGAACAGAAGACCTTCTATGAACGAAGAAGATGCATCTATTGGTCATCGTTCGCCCTCCTAGGAAACATTATTTTAAGGTGGAAATGTGGAAATGAAACAGCAGAATTCCTATCTAATATTGGGTTAATCTATATTTTCACTGACCCGTTTTAACGATTTTTTGGATGGTATTGGGCTTGTTACATTACGTTTCTATCCTTTTTGTTTTAATACCTGCATGCTGGATGATTGGGTTTCTATCACCAAAAACGTGCAGTCATATATCCTTTAAATATAACCTGGGTGGTTCGAGCCCTGAATGCTGATTGTCTGACAGCCGTGGTATATCAGACCATATACCATGGCTATGACAAAACATTTCTTTTTACTGTTCTAATTACGTTGGTAACCAGTTTATAATAGCAATAAGGCACCTCGGGGTTTGTGGTACTCCACGTTAAGAACAGCCCTTAGCCGTGGTATAATGGCCGTTTACCACAACCTCTCTGGCCTTATTGCTTAAATATAAAACCCTCTGAATATTAACAGGTACCCTAGTGGTTAGAGCGTTGGACTAGTAACCGAAAGGTTGCTAGATTGAATCCCTGAACTGACAAGGTAAAAATCTGTCGTTCTGCCCCTGAACAAGGCATTTAACCCACTGTTTCTAGGCTGTCACTGTAAATAATAATTTGTTCTTAACTGACTTGCCTAGTTAAATAAAGGTTAAATTAAAAAGATAACCCAAAACTAGGTGCATATACTGTACAATGGTACTAGTAAATTACTTGTACAGCAGAATAATGAGGAAGTTTGTCATTCCTCTTCAAATGCTCACATAGGCTGACTCAGCTATGATAATGCATATACACAAAGACAGAATCAGTGCAATAATAAAATAATATTTTATATAGTCTTCTGTCCTCATATTCATGGATGAGGGTGAAACGGTAAAACCGGAATATCACATTCAGTGTCAGTAAGGAGGGGATGTGAGCCCCAGACCCTCAGACAGGCTGGTACTTCTCTACCCGCTCCAGCAGAGTCTCTGAGTAACCGGGGGAGTAGTATCTACAGCAGGACAGAGGACATAACAAAGGTTCACTTGGCTGAGAGAATGCCTGGTAGTAGAAACACACTAGATTCATCTGATGTTATAGCCAGTAAATTAGTACATTTCATGGCTTGTGTGTGTGTGTGTGTGTGTGTGTGTGTGTGTGTGTGTGTGTGTGTGTGTGTGTGTGTGTGTGTGTGTGTGTGTGTGTGTGTGTGTGTGTGTGTGTGGTGTGTGTGTGTGTGTGTGTACCTGACTATCTCCTCAGGGTAACAGCTGTTGATAGAGTTGATGTACTCCTGCAGGGCAGATCCAGGATCAGCCTTCATCTCCTGAACCTTCTTCAAGCCTCCGCTGGTCACAAACAGACGACGAGCCTTGCTGTCACGGGGCAGCACCTGGAGAGGGGGAGGGGAGGGAGGGAGGGGAGGGGGGGAGGTAGGGGAGGGGGGAGGGGAGGGGGAGGGAGGGAGGAAGGGGAGGGGAGGGGGGAGGGGAGGGGCGAGGGAGGGAGGGGGGAGGGAGGGGAGGGGGGGAGGTAGGGGAGGGGGGAGGGAGGGGAGGGGGGAGGGAGGGGAGAGGAAGAGTGGGGGAGGATACATGGATTACAAAGCATTGGACTTTCTGGACTGTCTGAACTTCCAGTACTGTCTGAATCAAACCTTCGGGTTAAGTTTTCCGGACAGAGATCAAGCCTAATCTTGGATTTAATTGCACTTTTAAAATTAACTAATGAAAATATAATTTGTCAAACATGGTTCAAAATAGTCAGAGACTGGATTTACACAGTCTGATTTTTAGAACTAAAACATCAGGCTGTGTGGGGCCCGTGTGGGTCCATTCTGCTATACCTAGTAGTGTAAATAAAAGTTGCCAAACACGCCCCCACCTTGCTGAACTGGCAGACGACGTGTTTGAGGATGTTGCTGGGAGCTTCGTAGAGCAGGGGCTCTAGAGCAGGCAGGTAGGTGCACTTTGGTAGGATGCTCTTCAGAGCCTTCTTAGCCTGGGTGGAGGGGGGGTCAGGACTCAGGATGATACAGGACACGTTATGGTCCGTTTACTGTTTGCTGCTCTTATGACCCTCAGAAATGTTCAGTGTAGAGCTTCAGTAACACCCTGTGTCTACTACACAAGCTTCTGGTAACCTGTGACAACATTGACCTATGACACTACCTTGACCTGCAGGTCCTCGGAGCTGTCTGTGTCCATGTAGAGAGCCAGCAGATTGGGCAGGACGTTAGCGGTGGCAACGGCCCTGGCATGCTCCGGGGTGTGGCGGCCAATCTGGCCAAACGCCCACGCTATTGCTGCCTTGATATGTTCCTCTGTCTCCTCAGACAGACAGATGGCCAGCTGGGGCACCCCCTACAGGGCCGGAGGAGCAACAACAAGCAGGGAGGACAGGAGAGAGGTTTTGAAAAAGAGAGAGGGAGGAAGAGAGAGCACAGAGCTTGCAGACGATGCACAGAGCACACACCAGGATTGGGGTCATATCTGAATTGAGTTGTGAATTGCTCTGGAATTTCAATTAAATGACTGAATTTGAATTGAATTTGAATTGGCCACACACCACCGGAAGCAATTCAAATGGCTTATTTATTCTACACATCACAATAGTAATGTTTATTTTCACATCATGTATGACCACAACTACCATGTAGCCTGAGGTTGAAACATTTCGTTTTTAAAGCTAGTTTTCCTAAAACTATTTAAATATGCTAAGATCATGTTGTGGGTTGTCTATAATAATTCATAATTCCCTTAATGTATAAATATCAGCATATTTTTTTCTTCTTCCCAGAATGCATTAGATCAAACACTGCAGTATGGAAAGGAACAATCTAACAAGACTCCCTAAAACCACGCCACTTCGATACACCTACGACCAGAAGTGCCTTTTTCGTAGCAGGTTAGGAGAATTAACGTAGCAGGTTAGTAGAATTAGGTTAAGGTTAGGAAAAGAGTTAAGGTTAGCGAAAATGCTCTCCTAACCTGCTACAAAAAGTTACTTCCAGTCGTAGCTGTATCGAAGTGGCGTGTTTTTAGGGAGTCCCCAATCTAACATCTCATGACAAAAAAAACACTGTTTCACATCTTTGAGTTATAATCAAACTAATATTTGGAATTATATATGTATTCTTTGCGTTAATGAGTGGCATATCCTTTTGATAAAATATTTGTCAAATTAAAAAGACTTTCATGTTTCACATCTCAGTTGAATTGCTTTGAATTGCTTTGAATTAAATTATACCTTTTTTCAATTCAAATTCGATAACATTTCTGCTTTCTGTGGGGTGTGGCCAATTAAAATTGAATTCAAATTCATTGTTTGAATTGAATTAAATTCTGAAATTCTGAATTGACCCCAACCCTGGCACACACACATACCTTAGAGACGATGACGGCCATGGCAAGGTTTTCAGAGTGAGCAGCCACGTATCCAAGCATCATGATCCCTGACAACCGCACGTTACCATGGCTATCACCCAGGTAGTCAACCACCGCGGCCACACCACCCGTGTTCACGATCATCTGAGACAGCTGTACACATACACACACATTCGGGCGAGGGTAGGGGCACATGTGAGAATGTGGTAGTGTGTTAGGGAGTTTGGTACCCCTAGTGTATGTTTGGTGTCAATGAGTGTGTGTTCTGATGTCTGGTGTGTGTAGTGTCTGTGTACCTCTGATGTTCGGTGTGTGTGGGTGTACCTCAGGTGTGTGTTTGGTGATCTCTCTCATCAGCGTGGTGACGTTCTTCCTGACATACTCGTCGGGGTCTCGGAGGCAGGCCAGGACAGCAGGGAAGATCTCTGCCTCCACCACCATCTCAGCCAGGTCCACTGAGTGCTTACTGATCTGACTCAGCGCAGAGAACACCTGCCTCTGAATGGAAGGAGAGAGGGGGAGGGTGGAGAGAAGAAAGAAAAAGACAGGGGAGAGGGAGAGGAAGTGAAGAAGGGGATGGAGGAAAGAAAGAAATTGGCATACAGGGTTTAAGAGTGGACTGTAATGTATATTCTAACCTCATCTATGTCTGTTTACATTGACAACATAATGACTGTGTCAACCTGTCAGACTTAAGGAAGCCTTATTTTGTCTCAGCGTTCCTGCCGCCTCACCTTCAGCTTGGCGTCGGGGTTGAGAATCATCTGGGCCAGGTGTGCGATGGCGCCGGTGTCGACCACAGTCTGAGCCAGCTCAGGGGAGTGTTTGGCGATGTCGCTGAGGGCCGAGGCAGCGATGCGTTTCAGGGCCACCTCTGGTTCCTGGATACACAACACCAGCAGCGGAACGGCTCCTGCATCCACTACCTCCTGAGACAGGTCTACATACAGAGAAGAGAGGGGTGTTAGTGTGTGTGGGGTGTGTGTGTGTGTCAGGATTTTCGAATCGTTTCGTTCTGAACAGAACCAATATTTTGTTTCAACTGTTCCAACCAGCAAAATAAAGTTCTATATTGGGTCGAACACGAAAAAAGTACTGGTTTATATTGCTCCTTTTTGTTCCTTTTTCAACCTGTAAAATCAACATTTTTTTTACATTTATCTCACTCAATGACTTCACCAATCAGTGCAGATAGAGCAGGTAAGCTAGTTGTTTACATGCGCGACGGAAAGACAAGTGTAGCCTATAGCGCAAGATGCGACTGACATTTTGTGGGTGGGGAGAGAGCAAGACAGGGTTGAGGAGGCTTGAAGCGCTGGACATCTTGTTATGACATGTATTATCTGAATTAGGTCCACAGAATTATACCTATGGAGGAGCGGCTTCTATGAAGGAACTTTGAATGTCCTTTGAGCTAGCTACAGTAGCTAACAAGCTTGAGCTAGCTAGATAACAAGCTTGAGCTAGCTAGATAACAAGCTTGAGCTAGCTAGATAACAAGCTTGTGTGTGCAGAGCAACACCAGAATTAAAAACACGTATTACCTTTTTGTAGTTAATAAATCCAACATTAAATGTGATAACAAAGCCTATAGTATCCTTAACTGGCATTGAAAAGTTAATCCATTTTTCTCGACCGAATAAAAATCTCTCTCCCGATCTTCAGAATCACGATTGTAATGTCAGTACAGTAGCCTACGGTAACGTCAGTACAGTAGCCTGTGGTAACGTCAGTACAGTAGCCTATGGTTACATCAGTACAGTAGCCTAGCCTATGGTAACATCAGTATATTAGCCTACGGTAACGTCAGTACAGTAGCCTATGGTAACGTCAGTACAGTAGCCTAGCCTATGGTAACATCAGTACATTAGCCTATGGTAACGTCAGTACAGTAGCCTATAGTAACATCAGTACATTAGCCTATGGTAACGTCAGTACAGTAGCCTATGGTAACATCAGTACAGTAGCCTATGGTAACGTCAGTACAGTAGCCTATGGTAACATCAGTACATTAGCGTATGGTAACGTCAGTACATTAGCCTATGGTAACATCAGTACAGTAGCCTATGGTAACGTCAGTACAGTAGCCTATGGTAACATCAGTACATTAGCCTAGCCTATGGTAACATCAGTACATTAGCCTATGGTAACGTCAGTACAGTAGCCTGTGGTAACATCAGTACAGTAGCCTACGGTAACGTCAGTACAGTAGCCTATGGTAACATCAGTACATTAGCCTATGGTAACGTCAGTACATTAGCCTATGGTAACATCAGTACCGTAGCCTATGGTAACATCAGTACAGTAGCCTATGGTAACGTCAGTACAGTAGGCTATGGTTACATCAGTACAGTAGCCTATGGTAACATCAGTACAGTAGCCTGTGGTAACGTCAGTACAGTAGCCTATGGTTACATCAGTACAGTAGCCTATGGTAACATCAGTACATTAGCCTATGGTAACATCAGTACAGTAGCCTATGGTAACGTCAGTACAGTAGCCTATGGTAACATCAGTACATTAGCCTAGCCTATGGTAACATCAGTACAGTAGCCTATGGTAACGTCAGTACAGTAGCCTGTGGTAACATCAGTACAGTAGCCTACGGTAACGTCAGTACAGTAGCCTATGGTAACATCAGTACAGTAGCCTATGGTAACGTCAGTACATTAGCCTATGGTAACGTCAGTACATTAGCCTATGGTAACATCAGTACAGTAGCCTATGGTAACATCAGTACAGTAGCCTATGGTAACGTCAGTACATTAGCCTATGGTAACATCAGTACATTAGCCTATGGTAACATCAGTACAGTAGCCTATGGTAACATCAGTACAGTAGCCTATGGTAACGTCAGTACATTAGCCTATGGTAACGTCAGTACAGTAGGCTATGGTTACGTCAGTACAGTAGCCTGTGGTAACGTCAGTACAGTAGCCTATGGTAACATCAGTACAGTAGCCTATGGTAACATCAGTACATTAGCCTATGGTAACATCAGTACAGTAGCCTATGGTAACATCAGTACAGTAGCCTATGGTAACGTCAGTACAGTAGGCTATGGTTACATCAGTACAGTAGCCTATGGTAACATCAGTACAGTAGCCTGTGGTAACGTCAGTACAGTAGCCTATGGTTACATCAGTACAGTAGCCTATGGTTACATCAGTACAGTAGCCGATGGTAACGTCAGTACAGTAGCCTATGGTAACGTCAGTACAGTAGCCTATGGTAACGTCAGTACAGTAGCCTATAGTAACATCAGTACAGTAGCCTATGGTAACATCAGTACAGTAGCCTATGGTAACATCAGTACAGTAGCCTATGGTAACGTCAGTACATTAGCCTATGGTAACGTCAGTACATTAGCCGATGGTAACGTCAGTACAGTAGCCTGTGGTAAAGTCAGTACAGTAGCCTATGGTTACATCAGTACAGTAGCCTATGGTAACGTCAGTACAGTAGCCTATGGTAACGTCAGTACAGTAGCCTATGGTAACATCAGTACATTAGCCTATGGTAACATCAGTACAGTAGCCTATGGTAACGTCAGTACAGTAGCCTATGGTAACGTCAGTACAGTAGACTATGGTTACATCAGTACAGTAGCCTATGGTAACGTCAGTACATTAGCCTATGGTAACGTCAGTACAGTAGCCTATGGTAACATCAGTACAGTAGCCTATGGTAACGTCAGTACATTAGCCTATGGTAACGTCAGTACAGTAGCCTATGGTAACATCAGTACAGTAGGCTATGGTAACATCAGTACATTAGCCTATGGTAACGTCAGTACAGTAGCCTATGGTAACACCAGTACAGTGACATATGCTTTGAAGGGGGGAGGGGCTACAGTAGCCTGTGGTTTGAAGGGGGAGGGGTAGGTACCCTAAACACACACACACACACTGGTAAAGATGTTCAGCGTGCAGGCAGACACTGGAAAACTTTTCTGAGTGACAGAGTGAAGGCTTTGCATCGGTGCTTTGTTGCATTTTTTTGTGGGACTAGAGAAAAATGCCTAGAACTTAAAAGAACGTTATTAACTGATTCCCAAGCCTTTAAAATAATGGTTCTGCTCTGGAACAGTATGGATCACTTTCGTTCCCAGTTCCGTTTCTGTTCCTTGAAAAATATTATTTTCCATTTCTTGGTTTTGTTCCCTGAATCGGTTCCAACCCCTGGTCTGTGTATACTATGTCCTTACTTGCGTTGTGGCGTGCAATGTATCCCAGAGCCCAGGCGGCAGCCTCCTTGACGTCAGGGTCAAACTCCTCCATAGAGATGACCAGAGCGTCCAGCGCTCCACAGTCCACTACGGCCTGGGCCAGAGCAGGGCTGTGCTTGGCCACTGCACGCAGGACAAATGCTGCTGCCTTCTTATAGAACCGCTGCACATACACACGCAGATGGAAGGAGAAAACATTTAATACACATTTAGCAGATGCTCTTTAAAGCTGCAAAATGTAACTTTTTGGGTGAACTGACTAAATTCACATAGAAATGTGAGTTGTAGATTTGTCACGCATTGAAAGCAGGTCTAAGAAGCGATAGCGCTGCTCTATGTGCACTATTTCTATGCTTCTTGTTCTTAAAGATGCACTATGCAGAAATCACTGTGGCATTTCCTGGTTGCTAAAATTCTAATAGTTCGCCTAATTTCAGATTATGTGACAAAATTAGCAAGTATAGTGTTGAGAATCATTGTACCATCTAAACCGCATTGAAATATATTTTCCATAACCGAATATATTGTATTTTCAGCTGTTTGAAGCCGTTGTACAAAACCAAAAGTAAAAGATGCAAAAACTAAACTTAAGAACCGGATGCATAGAAATAGCGCACATAGAACCGATCTACTACTTCTTAGACTTTCTTTCAATAACAATTACAGATCTATAACTCATATTTCTATGTGAATTTGGTCGGGACGGCCGAGAAGTTACAGATTGCAGCTTTAAGGTCTGCTTTTGCACTCCAGTTTCAAACAGCTGAAAATACAATACTTTTGGTTATTGAAAATATATTTCTCAGCGGGTTTATATGGTACAATGATTCTCTGCTCTATACATTGCTTGTTTTGTCACATAAACTGAAATTAGGCGAACTATTGGAATTTTAGCAACCAGAAAATGGCGGAGCGATTTCAACATATTGAATCTTTAAGCGAGAGTTTACATTCAGAGCATTAACTATGCATGCAGACCCCTGTGAGAAGGCAAATTGAGAGAGAGAGAGGCCCTGCTGTGGTGTGAAGGGTGCTTTAGCCTTTGGAGGGGCCTTCTGCCCAGGGTACAATGCCAACACACTCTCAGGGTCAGGGACACCATTCAGCAGGGTGAATGAGGGAGTGTATGTTGGTGTATACACACACACACACACACACACACACACACACACACACACACACACACACACACACACACACACACACACACACACACACACACACACACACACACACCCACACACACACTTTCACACTCAGAGACATACGTTCTGCTCAGCCAGGGAGTAGACACACACACACACACACAGAGACATACGTTCTGCTCAGTCAGGGAGTAGACGAGTTGTGGGAGGATGTCTCCCTTGACGACGGTTGGTGTACACACACACACACACACAAACACACACACTCACACTCACAGACTCACAGACACACGCAGACATACGTTCTGCTCAGCCAGGGAGTAGATGAGTTGTGGGAGGATGTCTCCCTTGACGACGGCCTCTGCCAGATCTTCATTGTAGCTGGCCAGTCTTCCCAGAGCCAGAGCAGCTGTTTGCTGGATAGTAGGAACCACATCTAGCAGTAAAGGCCTCAGCAGGGACATCACACCTAGAGGGGGGACGTGTAGGAAAGGAATTCTGTCTTGTTAGAAGTTATCAATAGAACTGTGATCAGCACATAAATGAAAGTCAGCTAAAATAGAATATTGGTTTGAAAAAATACTTATATACAGAAATGGGTACCCAAGTCCCAATTTACCAGCATTTTGTAAAGTTTCAATGTTTTGGGGTCTTGTTGCAAGCTCAGCAATAGTCTGCACAAACTGTGTCCTTGATTTCTGATACTGCTCAAACACTAAAAGACAAAAATGAACGATCCATTAGTATTAAAAAATGTCAACTGTTCTTTAGCTACGTTTTGCAGGCACTAGCTTTACTCTTGAGGTTCATTCAAAACAGCTTTGAAAACAGTCTTGAAAAATTGCAACTACAAATGATAGTACCTTGTAAAACCTGTCGTTGATTCATGATTACAAATTTTATTTAAAAAAAAATAAACGCCACTTTTCTTATAAATATGTAACTGCAACAATGATATTGTTGCTTGTTAGTTTCCCCTAAAACAGCAGCTGTAAACAGTGCGGCGCAGCGTCGTGTCGCTCTTGCAGAGGTTTGGTTAGCGTGTTACTGTTGCCGTAGCGACAAACCGGAAGCATTAACACGGTCTCTCAGCGCCGCTCAAAAGTGAGCTTTTTGGTCTTCGTGTTAAGGTTAGTATTAGGCATAAAGTTAGCCGTATGGTTAAGATTAGGGTTAATGATAGAGTTAGGTTTAAAATCACATTTTAAACTGTTGAAATGGGAGAGGTTTATGACTTCGTGGGTATAGAACAATGACTCTACAGATGCTAGTGATGACAGTTCTGTTGTCGCTCCCGCAAAGATATATTGCCAAGTGAGAGAAGAAGACTTCTTTCATTCTATATGTTGAAAGATGCAACATAGTGGTAGCTCACATGCGGTCACACTTTTATGCACATAAAAAAGCTAATCACAGCATAATTAGAACGATACTTTGAAGAATCGAATGGTTACACTAAGACGTTTGTAACAATGTTGCCACGGTGGTGGGATAGCCTATCAGGTCTTTGAGCAACATTGTTGCCCTGATTTCTGCATTGAACAAATAATCCTACATGGCTGTACATTTACGCAGTCATAGATAGATTGACTATAAAATAAATGAAAAATACATGTAGCCTATAGGCCTATATGATGACAGAAAAAGGCAATGCGGCAACCTACATCAAACATAAGCCTATTAAACCTAGCTACAATTGTAAAATATGTTATGATGAAATTAAGCGTTATGCTAATGGTAATTAACTTAATGGATAATAGATAAGATAAGGGAAACACTAAAGCACATAGATTGTGTGCTAAGCCTACATTATTTCAGACCTGTCAGACCAATGTGCACACCTCCAAAGTTTCTCACATATTATTAGACAAATGAATGAAGACAATGTTCTACCCTGTCGGCTACAACAGAAACCATACATTAGAAACTTGTACATATTTATTTTATTCTACTAGGAATTAAAAACATTTGATATATGTAGGCAATATTTAATTGTTTTCATAAAAAACAACAGATGAAAAAGCAATGTCGTTTCATGACGACATATTTCAGCAGAATGTACAAATGAACAATATTAGGCTAATGCATGGGCCTAATTTATGACCGCTTGGGAAATTCAGAATAAATGTAATTAAATTACTGTACATCTATTTTGAGTAAATCAGTAAATCCAAATCTTGATCAGAGAAGGAATGAGTTGGGAAAGAGGTTCTAGAGAATTAGACCCGCAATCAATTCATTCATAAAAACAAAACACTACAAAACCAGCAGGCCATTGCAAAATATCTTGTGATTGTGCTCTCAAACCCTTCAATGCAATCTTCACAAACACTGTTTTAAAATTGTGCATAGGCCTATAATCAAATATAAAAATGCTTATAAGTAATTATAATCAATATCAAAATCGCCCTTTCCATTGTTGCACAGATAAATTGTGTTTACATGGAATTTATTGAGGCTAATTAGATGTAACTAACTCGTAGCAATTTAGGCAATTTCAAAGTATGTAATTATTTGACAAAGTAGGCATCTGCAGTTACCATAGCTATATGCCTATAGCTGAGTCATTAGGCCTAGACTTACAAAAACATACACTACATTCAGTAGCTCAATATGTAAGCCTGTAGATTTATAAAATGGGTTTATATATTTAAGCATATTGCAAACGTCGTATAAAAGGCTATATTACATCGAAATATTTGTCCGATTTTTTACATGTATTTTACTAGGCAAGTCAGTTAGGAACAAATTCTTATTTACAATGACAGCCTAGGAACAGTGGGTTAAGAGTCTTGTTCAGGGGCAGAACGACAGATTTTTACCTTGTCGGCTCTGGGATTTGATCCAGCAACCTTTCAGTTACTGGCCCAACGCTCTAACCACTAGGGTTCCTGCCGATTTAAGTGATATTTGATGGAAGACGCTGGTTGAAGAGAAATATAATTTACCTCATGATAACATATCTGAGGCCTAAGAACATCATATTTTTTTCGTTGTGGATGACCAAGAAGAAAAATATGAAAAGTGGCTGTGCTGTCAAAAACGGGATTTCCCTGTGTTTTATATTTTCACACTTTGAGGTTGGAATAATACTGTTAAATTGTGAAAATGCTGATACCTTTTTAGTGTAAGAGCTTTTTGAAAAGACCGCCTGACATTTCAGCTCGTTTTCATGGGTGGGGTTTTGGCCTGCGTTATAAGTTATTGTACAATGGGTGGGTCTAGTCCTGGACGCTGATTGGTTAAAACCGCATTCCAGCCGGTGCCTATTCCACAAGTTACCACCGGCTAAAGCAATAAAGTTGAAATGCCTATTTACTCTGTTCTGTGTAATCCACTGTCTCATCAGCCCATAAGGACAATTTATAAACTTCATCTCCACAAGCATCTAGGCATCATCTACCATTTCTTTTAGACTAGCAATTGGTTTTCAAAAGCGGAGATTGGAATAAAACTTGCAGTCTGTCTCTCTGACATTTGCAACATTGTTTCAATATTGAAATTCGATCTCCAGCTGTCCTGTTGGAATGAACGTGTCGGGGTCGGGAGGAGACAGACAGGCGGCTGCTTTTCTCAGACAGTCGAAATCATGAATCAGCATCATTTTTATGGACATGTCAATAGAAAACAGTTAAAACGAAACAAAATGCAACTAGCTTGTAGTCTTTGCTGCTTCAGTTTGAAGTGGTTGTGTTAGCTGTGTTGTTGGCTAGCTCCTCTGAACAACAGTGTTCTGACGAGATGCCAGGTGAAATCTTATGAATGTATCCAAAAAATGTCACTAGAAAACAGCTTAAACAAATGCAAATGCAGCTACTTTGCTATTATTCTGGCTGCACTGCTTGATGTGACTGTAAATTAGCCGTAGTTGTCTAGCTAGCCAGCAAGGGAAAATAAAGTTGCCAGCCAGTATGGCAATAGAACATTTAGGTTGAACGACTGGGTTGTGTCCATAGATACAGAACAAAAATGACTTAACGACTGGGTCGCGTCTCTGGCAACCGAACCAATAGAACGAAAAATGTATCAAAATAAAGTTTTTTAATGAAAATATGTCAATCATTATTTGAACATGTTGGTAACCCGTTGTATAAAAGTGATAATGCCCTCGAAGCCGGTGATTGGAGGATATATTGGTCTAACAACACCTGTGCCAATATATCCTCCAATCACTGGCTACTCGACATTATCACTTAAATAAACCAACAAAGGTAGATTCAAACATCTATGCCAATAACAGCTCGTTTTCAGGTTACATATCCCTCTCATAAGGCTCCTCCAATTAGGTCCCTCACTCAAACCACTCCCAGACAGTTCTAGAAAATGTGTTGCTTGAGAAATTCGTTTTTTGCTTAGAAGCAATTGTTGTTTATTTTTTTACCTATTTAATTTAAAACAATCACAGTAAGGTACTTATTGTTACCCAGAAATGATTTGATAATGAGATAAAAACAGCTGCATTGTACCTTTAAGATATGTCAATGTCCATATTATCTGTCACCACAACCAAGATTACTCCTGTGGGTTCGCCTTAAAGGAGAGAGCTTGAAACCACTCAATGCCTATTCATAAAACCATCGGCCTTAAATAAAAACATATCCTAACACATCACCACCATGTCACATTTTAAAGGCTAAAGCAACAAGCTCACCAGAAACCCCTCCAGTGAAGGGTTGTTGGGTGCTCCATGCAGTAATGCGCTCCACTTGCCTGTCACGCCAGTAGACCTACTGTATGAGCTACATAAAACAAAACACCAGTCGCCTAATGCAGGCTACACAAAATAAAAACCTGCACACACCCACAAGTTGTCTATCGCTCGAATTGTAAGATTTAGTAACATCATGCCATCGGCGAGTCAACACGAGGTACATCTTAAAACCATGGCCTTTAGCTCACCACTGAATACACTGTTCAGTAACAATATGAGATACATGTATCTGGGCAGAGAAAACTTAACGACTCGCATTTATCAATACTATAAACCCATCACAAAAATGATTGAATAGGACAGTCGTTTGATTGTGGCTTCAGACTACAGGCTGCGGAAACTACGACTTGGTCCTCTTAATCCCTATTTCCCGAACATTAACTGTGTCTCTCTTCCACCAGCAAAATACGAACCAATTTGAACTTCTTTAATATTTATATTTTAATGTAACACTTTTCATTTATTACATGTAACCTAATAAAAACGTGTTTCATTTGGGAGATAGACTAATCTTGTTTGAAGACACACCAGTGTCAGCCTAATGAATTACACGTTCTTATAGCCTACGTGCAGCTAACGAAAATGAACCTCGACATAACATCGTATATTGCGAAACTTTAAATTATATGAAAGTCAAACAAAGATTGGAACATATTTGAATTCGAATAGTGTAATATTTGTATATTCTATTCCATGATGGTCGACAAGCAATTGACAAAAAAAAGATGACTTCGGTTTCAAATGCACCTAAATAAATGTGTAGATTTCCTTCACTGAAAACCTGTAACTTTCTCGCAGAAATTTCTTTCACCCATGAATTTTATAATCCTTTATTATGCTACAGATATTGAATGCGATGGAAAATATCTTAGTCAATGATATTCTGGGCCTATTCAAAACAAACAAACATGAATATTTGAGAGTAGTGGTCTCTTTTGAATGCAATTTACATCAGTGCTGCGCCAGTACGAGACATCTGTCCATCTTTTCAACATGTCCTTGGTCTGCTTTGTATGCCAATTCGCATTATTTCAACAACAAAACAACGGATATTTAACTTAACAATGCATGAATGAAACCAAAATGAAAACATTCAAAGAGACTAAATTCTAGGGAAATTTGTCCAAATAGGCCCTTGACAGATATTTTTTAAATGCATACAGAAGACACATACATACACCAGATATTCCCAAATAAAAACAGCCCAGCATCTTTAAGTGTAAAAGGATTTATTCAGATGTTTTTATACTGTGCAACAGTAACAATACAATAGTTGTCCATATAATCGAGCGATACAGATACAAAGAACACAGGAGACATCAAAACATTTGTCATCGAGCATGAAATGAAGGGTGAGGGGGGGCTGTTCAGGTCAAAGTATTTGCCAATCGCTGATTAAATATGCATATATTTTGCTATATACATGTGTGTGTGTGTGGACTTTCTGAACTGCTTGATGAATCAAGGCTTCAGGGTGTTTGAGGCTATAAGCAATTCAATTCCAATTTCGAGTATAGCCTAATAAAAGTGTTGCAGGCTACATTTAGGTAGGTATTTCGGATGTTTTCCACTAAAATCGTGGGCCTAACACTACAATAGTTGTTTACACATGATATCGATTCATATTTCTTTGTGAAATGCTTTCCAAAAGCCAATCGAAAGAACAATGCAGAGACAACCGTTTCAAATGTTAGTAAAGTCTACAAGGTTTCATCACCATGCTGAAATACACACAAAATACAATCAACACACATTCTGATTTGATGAGAAAAAAAACGTTAAAAATAATATAAAGGCCATCTTCAGTCACATTTGTCGAATAAAATGCAGCTTTTGGGGGACTTTAATTTGCCATTCACCACCAGTCTAACATTTTCACTGTGGCCAACATCCCTTTCACTAACTTAAAGGAAAAATCCACAAAACAAAAAAAATGTTGGTATTTTTGTCATCACTATTACACTGTTAATACAGTCCCAAAATATTTAGCATGTCAGTAGTCAAGTTCAAGATAGGATTTTCAAGAAGCAAAACTTCGCTTCTTGAACATCCTATCTTGAAAACTTGACTGCAAACATACAAAATATTTTTGGACTGTATCAACAGTGTACTAATGGAAAAAATACAAAAATATTGTTAGAGTGGATTTTTCCTTTAACGTCCCACCCTGCTATGTTCCTATAGAAATGCTTCACTTCCACTACATTATACATATATCATATATTTATAACAACGATAACAAAAAGAGAGCGTCTACAACAATGGAACTACATTGGCATGAAGATATTAGCAGAGCGGTCTGGCGTTGGCTGTCGGCCCGGTTTTCAGGCCAGTCCCGAGGACAAAGAAGAACCATTCAGCGAGGCCTTCCGCGGTTTGTTTCCGAAGAGGAACGGTCTGGTAGGGGCTGGAGCCGAGGTGGAGGCGCCGTTGACGGGTTTGGAGATGTGGAGGAAGTGTGGGGACTGCACCGGGGTACCAGGACTGGGCAAGGAGGAGGAGGTGGCGGGGACGCCGGCAGGGCTGCAGGCTTTGTCGCTGGCAGAGTCGCTGTCAGCGGACCGACCGGTGCTGTTCTGGCCCTCCTGCTGCGGATGACTCATCTTCATCTTCTTACAGCTCAGTCTGACGCGGTACTTCAACGGCAAAGGGCCATTCTGAAAAATATTTGTAATATTTAGACCTAATTTGGCTCGAAAATCAATGCTTGAAATTCTCAAATGTTTCCTTTCATGGGAAATAAAGCATTTGAACTTTGAATAGTGAACTTTCATGCATTCCACACTCCAAAGTAGGCCTATAGGCCGTGTAAATATCACAGAGCAAAAGGTTGAAATAATAATTTGTCTACATAATTATTTCCAAAAAAACGAAATCATCCAGCTTGGTAAAAAAAATAAACGTATCCTTTAAATACAAACAACAATGAAATATTTTGAAATTTGAATTCAATACACCTCTTAAATAATAAATGTCTCCACTGGAGAGAGGGGGGGGGGGGGGGTGAAATTAGGTTGGCATACCTTCCTTGTTTGGAGTTCACATTTTTCATTGTTAAAATTGTAAATAACTTTATGCTCAAAATCAAAACCTTTTTCAAATGTTTTTACAAATGTCCCCTTTAATGTTATGTTTCTTACCCTTCTCCAAGTGTAGATGTAGGCTACGTCCATTAATGTGTAGTAACCTTTCAGCGGCTCATCTTCATACATCACTTCAACCTATATTGTAGAAATTACACAATTATTTTATCAAATAGGATAACAAGTATTTTTTTCTATTCAACTTCCATTGTCCTCCGATATAATATATATTGTCAAATCATCTTGCAGTGATTTGTACTAATGTTTCTAAATTCATCTCATTTATAAAAAATGTTTTAATAAAATAAAAAGTGATGCAAGAGATGTGGCTGTGTTATTTTTAAAATTAATTTTTTTTTTAAATGTATAAATCTTTACCTGATAGGTACAAGGAATGTCCATCTTACTGCGGAGGAACTTTCTCAGGTGCATGATGGTCATGGCTGCAGGACACTGCAGATACCTCTTATTATTGACCTGGAGAAGGACACACAGATTTCCTGAGAATGTAGATAGTTTCTAAAGACAACTGGATTTGAGGGAGACTTCACTACACACTACCTTTTGTTTTCTACTTTAAAGTATTAATAATGTCCAGTTCCATCATAGAAAATAGACATGCAGTGAGATTTGAAGACAAGCTCTTTAAGGGCCCAGATTTAAGAACAACTCTATATCAGAAACCAATCAACAGGCTCTGTGCAACAACAGAGCGTCAGAACGATCTGACAGCAGAACGCTCCTGAGCTTCAGCAGTAGGCAGATTACCTGTTCTTTAGACTGTTTGTCCTCGGCCACGCCCGTCTTTTTAGCCCTGAGAAAATCAATGTCACACTTGTGTTAGAAAACATCTTGATAATGCACTCAAGATCTTCATGGTTTGAAATGTAACTAAACAAAAAAATGACAATACACTGCTAAAACCAAATTCAAGATTAAAAGTATTCTAGAAAGGAAGCCGTTGATGTACACTAAATAACAGACACACTAACACAGCTGAGCGAATCAGTTTATCACTCTGAACTATAATAACCATAGGTATTCACCTAGACATTTCCAAAAAGCCTGGCTGTAAGAGACGTGTTGTTGACGTACGTGTTGTTGACGTACTTGTTGTGGTCGAAGAACTCAATGGAGAGGCTGATGATTTCATCGTCTGTGATGATTCTCTTGTCCTCGTCCGCCACCTCCCCTCTATCCTCATTAGACCTTGTCGTCGCTACACACACACACACACACACACACACACACACACACACACACACACACACACACACACACACACACACACACACACACACACACACACACACAAAATCAACAAGTTGCAAGAGTTTTCCCAGAAACTGTGAAAACCGTGAAAGTGAGATCTCAGAAATCCTAGTCACTATCAGCTAATAATGTATTGAAGTTTGAGGGGAAAATCAAAACAATTTTACTGGAGCAGGAAATAAATACAGCCTATTCAACACACACACATTAGAAAGAAAAGCTCTGAACCCTTTCCAATAGAGACTCACCATCTACAGAAGGGTGCGCTGCGTAAAAGTCTCTCCTCCTCTTCATCTCATCTAACGGAAGAGAAAAAAAACTCTGTCACAAATGTTTCTTTGAATAAAGATTAAAAACACAGTCTGATGCATTGCACCGTCAATGCTTTAGCTAAATAGCACCCATTTCAGCATCTGTCCGTAGATGGGTTTTAATCTATTTTCCACAGGAGACAAGCAAGGGGAGACAGCAGCTCCGATTTTAAACAGAATAATCAACCATTCAGGACATACAGATGACATCACTGAGAACAAGACAATGCCATCACTGATGAGGGATTCCACTTACTTTTGAAGAGACCAGGGACCAGCTTGTAGACAATGTCTTGTAGGGTTTTGTCAGACCTTGAAAAGAGTTTTCATACTCAGTCATATTGACCCAGAACTCATTGCATGCTATGAGGTTTTAATAAATTGAAAGATGTGGAGAAAGTAGCCTACCAAAGTTAATGGAAACAGACCAATCCTTTTGATGACATCTAACTGCATTGGGTGGATAATAGCAACAAACAGCAGAAATGTGACAAAACAATGTACGGCTAAATATAAAAATGTTTTTCCCAAGAAACAAGGTGATTCATTACCTTATATTAAGCAGAGGTTTGGTTTTGTGCACTGGCACATCACAGATGGGGCAATACTTGCTGGTCTCCAGATAGCGTACAATGCACATCTTGCAGACTGAAACACAAGTAAAAAAATCATATGGATTATTTTCTCCCTCTGTTAGACTAACACACTACAGTCCAAATATGGTATGAATAATGCAACTGACACTTAAGATCTCAGATTGAAGAGTTGTTCATTGCCACACATTTTTTAAATATTTTTACTTTGTTGCATCTAGTGAATCTGACATAAATAGTACAGCCCAACACATTCATGAGAAGAGAAAGTAAGAGTGAAATATAAATACTAATAAACTATAGTGTGAATTTACAACTGTCATTTCATGACTGGTCCAATTCCTGTGTATGTATTCAGCCTGTGTCACCCACATGAATGAAGACATTCTATAATGGTGGTGGCATCGATAAAGTATCCACCACACAGCACACACATGAGGTGGGGGTTCAGCTCCGTTATCTTAATTCTGGTCGTTCGATGCATCGTCATGGAAGGAAGAGACCTGCGAGGGAGAGGAACAGAGTCACAATCTAACAGGAACGGGTAGCCTATATCTAGAATAAAGATTTAATAAATTGAGGATACTTTTTTTTAATTTATTTTTTTAACATACGGCAACAATAAATGCCTATCGATCGGGACTGCAGTTCTTTCACAGCTTGATCAAGCGGTCGTTCATTAAACCATTTGGAAGGATGTTTTGTTGTTCTACTGGTAGAGAAACACCATACGTTATGCTAATAGTAGCCTATAATAAACTGGGAAGAGGTTGGGCGTTTTTGAGACGCTGACCTGGAGCTTGATTGATAGGTAGCAATTGGTGGGAGTCGATCCGTGTGGATTTGTTGAGGGCACTGCGTTATCATAAATCCATCCTTTCATTGGGATTGTTCTTATATACTGTACATCCCAGCGCTCCTCTATAGATAGATATGGGAGAACGGCGGTCCTTTGGTCGCGCAACGGATCTCATATAATCCTACACACGAAGAAACGCTGTATAGACTCAGGTAGCCAACCTACATCAGCTCGTCTATTCTAACGCGATTCGGTACAGAAGAGCCAAAGCACAGGGCTTCTAACCTTCTATCAGCCTATTGGAACCTGATGATAATGGACAACATCATTCCGGCCAGCTGCAACATTGAATAAGACATTCTTCAATGAATCCTTTAACCTTTGAGGATGCGGCAGACCGTAATTCACTCCGTGTCAGGTGTAACCACACGTGGAAATTCTTACCGTTTCTATGGCAACTTAGGTTGCACTACTTGGCATCTTGCCAGTGACCAATACGGAGAGACTTGCTTCGCTCGGAGACCGATCACCGCTCGCGTTGATGCTAATGTGACGACGAATACTAGGCTATGAAAATAAATATCCGTCCTTCCTTCGCGAAGCGAGTACAGTCAGTCCCCACACCATGGCTGCCATTTTGTAAAGAACGCCTCGCTGGGAATATATTAGTGCGATTCCCGACAAGGGGGAACAATTTCCACATCGACGCATGTTACATTCGGTTCCTAATTCCTGGTAGCCAATCGTATCCCGATGCCTTACGCATTAGTTTGGATAAACATCTTTTCCGTTGCTTGTGTCGTTTCCGTGTGCATCCTGCAGTCTGCCTGGGCGCGCGGCACAGTGCAATAACAACATGGCTCGACCTTAAGATTACATTGACCAAGTATTTTCTCTGCCCGTATGAAGTTGAAGCCCCAGAGAAACCTCGGCACTGATCAGCCAACACAACATGGATCACGAGTTAGGTGCCATAAAACGGCCAGATTCAAAAAGACAGCAGGTAACAGCAATGTGCTGTAGAAAAAGGTTTCAGAAAACACTGTCTGGAGGGAGGGACATTTTTTAAATAAGTTCCACAATATTTTTTGTAGACATTTTTTGGGGGGGGTAATAGGCTACGAGCTTTTTTCTGCAACATGGTGAGTGCGGTGCCAACTTATCGACTATGGGTCTGCGTCCGTCTGTTTGAGCCTTCAGTCAAAACATGGGGAAAATGGACTGATTCTGTGTGGCAGAAGCTTTTGGCTTCCTGGCACAAGGAATAAAACTCACGACCAAACAAGAAACATAGTCACATGGGCACTGCTGGTCATGCGTAACAGCACGCTCGCGCTATATAAATTGGAACATTCTGCGTGTACGGTGAAAAAAAAAACTACCGGGCTCGTCATTTTATAAGGATGCAACTTATGTCAAATAGATCAATAAAAATAGAGATATGGACTCCACTGGTGTGGAATACCCCAGCTCTTCCTGTCATTAAAAACATATATTTGAATGAAACGCAGTGGAGGATCCCACATTGTCATCACAGTGGCTGTCATTACAGTGGCTGTCACGCATCGTGTGCAACGCAAACAGCTAGCCTGTTACGCCATCAATCGATTAACTAGCTGATGTTTGCACAACTGGCCCTGGTCATAGCAGAGCCTTTGTAAAGTAAATGCTGCCATGCCGTAACATGCATATTGTAACTTCATCTGCAAGCATCACTATGGAACAACACATGTAAATACACACAGGACACATCTCTAAAACATCAAGAAAGCACTAGAGGAAAAGTATCCTAAAATGTATTTCCAAATACATTTTAGTTGAGACTCATAAA
Source organism: Salmo salar (assembly GCF_965601325.2). Lineage (NCBI taxonomy): Eukaryota > Metazoa > Chordata > Actinopteri > Salmoniformes > Salmonidae > Salmo > Salmo salar. The sequence goes on along the minus strand of NC_138319.1, from coordinate 29,625,506 downwards.
ACAGCGGTATTATCAATAACAATGTTGGCAATAACAATGTTGGCAAGACTGGATCCCAATTGCCTTCTAGCTTACTGTACTCTAGCACATTGGGTCATGCATGAACTGTGTGTTGCATGGCGCAACTCTGGGTTTCTCTCTAGGTATAAAAGGAATGGCTGAAAATGGTATGTAGGATAGGCAGATTTTTGTCTCTCCCCCCAAAAAATAAGGAAAAATGGAGCATCACCCATGTATAATCTAAACACAATACACACTATTTCTTCTCTGGTAATGCAATATGAATATAGATAATACAGTATAGCACACTGTTTTGGTTTATCTAGAATATCCTGCACCATTCTCGACATTTTTTGGATGGAACCCTAATCTATATTCATCAGCAGCTGGATTTGCGTCACCATTTTCAGATATTCATTTCGCTATGGGAAAGACGAGGCCTCACTTTATAGAATTGATCAATAAGTCAACCTCGAAATCTAATTTTTTGGGGCTGGGCGGCAAAGTTGTACTTCAACAAGTATCCCAAACAGAAACACTGTATCAACATAAATCAGGCCACAACAATCATATACAAGCACCGACGTTGGCAACCTCACTCCCACATAAATCATCTATTGGTAGGGTGTCAACTGTCAAACAACGTTAGGATATATATATATATATTCAGTAACAAACAGTACCCTTCCACATGACAGATTATCTCCCACTCAGCATGTGCAGGTTGATAACCTGATCATAACTATGTTATTACGAAGCAAGGCATACGATGAAGGCCCAATACAACATCAAGGAGGCTACGGATGGTAAAAAGTCGTGACGAAACTCAATAGTAAATAGGCCTATCTGAATTTTACAGATCATTTCAAGATGGTAAGCTACTTGAGAAGACCCTTGTACTCAATCAATCAATGGACTTTTGTAGCCAACATCTTTAACATAAGAAAAATCCTAAAATTGGTTTCTTGCATGATTCATGTGCGTCAACATCGTTATGCACTCAGCTTGCGTGTGTACGTTCAAATCCATATTTTACAACTGTTGGTGCCGATATTTTCATTAATAATTGAAATGGTTCACCCTCCACCAGGCAACTGAGGACCCGTTCACCAAGAGGGAAGTTAAGTTAATCAAAACAACACTTGGCGACGTGGGCGTAATGTAACCACACTGATCTGTCCCCAACATCCAACGGATCATATTTCTATAAAATGGGGACAGTATGTGGAACCAAACCAACCAGGAGAACCATTGAACTGTGTGCTGCCGTAAACACCTCACCCATCTCCGTCCTGTTCCATTGAGATCACCGACTTTGTGGAAATCTAACAAATGTCACAGAAACACTCTCCATGGACACGCATAACAGATCATTACCTGAAATACTACGCCATGTGGTGCGCTGGTTTATTGAACACAAATCCAAGGCGTACGCGTGAAGGGAACCAAATTTAAAAAGCATTGCCAGGACAGCTCTACGTCCGTGTGCGGGAGACACCGTCAAAGCCTCACATCTACCACCTTCTGGAACCCCATTTAAACCCGCAGAAAAACAAAATTAAACGCCGCAAACCCAATCGTTATTCGTCCGTTGGTAAGAATATATATCGAATAATACATACCTAGAGACTCGGCTGGCGATCTGTGAGACTGGAGACGGAGAGACAATGAAAGTTAGGAGGCGATCAGCAGTAAATTAATTCGAGCTCAGCCGCCATCTTGAAACGAACGAGCTGCAGACGCTGTCAATTGCGGAGATTGCAAGGCAACCCGGGGCTCATTTCAGATGCGTAAAATTCGTATTTTCTCCCGCTGTGCACTTTAGGTGCGTAAAGTGTCCTCCGTTGTCGAAGATTTCAGACTTTTGGCTGTGCGTTCCGAATGGTGTGTTTGCGTTCCTGATTACTTTGCCTCCAAAATCGGCTCTTTGAAAAATGCAGCAGTGTGGCTCCGTAGAAACTGACACCGTCCCCAAAATGGCTTGTAGTTCGACCGCCCCGCTCTGGTCACGTGCTATCATTCCTTAAGGGTGGCCTGGAGATTAGTGTCGGTGTATTCGGAAGGCTCGCCAATTCATGATGCTTTGTAAAATGACACAAAGAATATCTAGGTTATCCAAAGCCCATCATGTTGACTGATCGGGTCATTTGCTTTGAACGTTTTAGTAGCACTTAAAGCTACAACATACAGCACCGATGTTTTCAAAACAATAGCCAGCGTGCGTTTTTCCAACTCCCGTTTCTATTCTGTGCCTCCCCCATGTCCATTTCCAAAAGAATGAGCTTGGCAAAATGCGTCTTTGTCATAAATGCGTTGGATGCCTTTGCCAACATACCATTCATTACCAGAGTCGATAGAAATCTTTAGCTACTGTGTTTATATTCCATAACCGACGACCCCATAGCGTACTAATTTAGGATCGACCTGAAAAGAGGGGCATCTTCCAATGTTTAAGAATTTGAAGTATTGTAGGCTACAATAGCTCGGCTGTAGGACGAGGCTCTGAACCATAAACTGTAGACTGTGCAGGTCCCTTTAGCGAACCATGATGACCGCCACAGTACACTGACACCAGTTTATTAACTAGATATGTAACGTCCTCACCTTTGTCACGAGGTTCTCTCCCATTTGGATTATTTGTTTGATACTAATACCTGTCCCCTTGAGCTTTCGTCGTCATGTGCCACAAATCCCCCTTTGGCAAAGTCTCTTTCCAAAATACCTACAAGCTCATATCAGGCAGAAAGTGTTCTCTACATAGACTACAGATCTAGAGATGATATGAAGTATGTGCCTTGGACTGTATAGCCTACTTTAATATAACTTGGCTCCTCGCCTCTTCAGCCTGCAAGTTCCCAGAAAGAAAAAAAACATGCATTTCTTTGAACGTATTTATTGATAACAATACATCTTTGCAGACCCCACCAACAGTATATATACTTACGAAAGAAATTAGTATAAAATACAATGCGGACACAAATAATAATCAACACCGTTTGAAATCGCTGAACTTCAGTGCTTTGAGAAGAGAGAAGAGTGGAGCAGATGAGAAGAGGGGGTCACGTGAGAAACCGGATTCCACAGTTCTTGCAGCGCGCTTCGAGCACAACGCAAGTTTACAACTGCGTAGCCTTCTCGAGACTCTTGGCAGCGTCTTTCATCTTTCCCACCAAATCCTGAAAACAAAGTCACAGTCAGTCCTCTACAAAACAGTGAATGGGGGAAAGTTTGAATCACAAACCATTTAATGGTTTCCCCTCACTGTCTGGATAAACTATGTTGAATATAAATTATAACCTTGCCTCGGTCACTCCATGCCAGTCAGATTACCAAGAAATGTTCTGCTAAAAGCTGGCAGGATGGGAGTCGATTCCTTTTAAATTCAGAACGGAATAGTCATCATAGTAGGCCTCTGTACATTTCGTTCATTAGTGAATATATTTTTTATTATTATTATAACAAAATGGAATGCAGCCGTTCAGGTTCACCTCACCCAAAGAGGGTTAAAACAGTGTTCCGAACAGACACGTTACCAAACTCCCTCTCTCTCTCTCGTTCAGGTTCACCTCACCCAAAAGAGGGTTAAAACAGTGTTCCGAACAGACACGTTACCAAACTCTCTCTCTCTCTCTCGTTCAGGTTCACCTCACCCAAAAGAGGGTTAAAACAGTGTTCCGAACAGACACGTTACCAAACTCCCCATCTCTCGTTCAGGTTCACCTCACCCAAAGAAGGTTAAAACAGTGTTCCGAACAGACACGTTACCAAACTCTCTCTCTCTCTCTCGTTCAGGTTCACCTCACCTAAAGAGGGTTAAAACAGTGTTCCGAACAGACACGTTACCAAACTCTCTCTCTCTCTCTCGTTCAGGTTCACCTCACCCAAAGAGGGTTAAAACAGTGTTCCGAACAGACACGTTACCAAACTCTCTCTCGTTCAGGTTCACCTGACCCAAAGAGGGTTAAAACAGTGTTCCGAACAGACACGTTACCAAACTCTCTCTCGTTCAGGTTCACCTGACCCAAAGAGGGTTAAAACAGTGTTCCGAACAGACAAGTTACCAAACTCCCCATCTCTTGGCACAAAGTAAACTCTTTTCAAAATACATTATGGGGCTGTTTCAATGCAATTAACTCTGGATAGAAGCTTTAGCTACATGGTTAAAATGTAGTGAAGAAGCCAAAGCACGAGATGACTTGTTGAAGCAGACAACCTCAGGTCGCAGTGAAGACATACAAAATATAAGGGATTTGGCTTACATCGAACTCAATTAAGCAAAAGTTTAAAGAACATGCCATAATTGAGACTTTTTTTAGGATAAGCATAGGTTTATAGGCTAAACGTTTAAATCCTGAGACCACTGCATGCCCTGTCAAAAAGGTGAACCGCTGAGTCTTTCCATCAATATCCACACAGAAAAAGGATGATTTGGCAACCGACAATTTGAGATATTACTGAAAAATGTGAATTGAAATCACCATTGTTTTTCTGTTAAATAGATGCATATTTAGAATAAGTTGAAGAAAAAAAGGTCAAACCCGATGGATCGAACCGTCTCCAGAACAATATTGAAATGATATTACTGCACATGGACTAAAATACAGATATTTTGTACGATAAAATTTACATCTCTGCTAAATCTTGTAGAAAGACACCCATCTAGATACACATTGTTGAAAGACATCTTATTCAAGATAAAGTTTAATAATAATTTGAATTGCAGGCTTCACCCGAAACGTTTTTTTTTCTCCGTGTGATTGTCTTTGTGCTCATTCACGTGGACCTAGACGCTAATGATCGGTAAAGTAGCCGAATGCTGAATTGGAAAATACAGTGTTGTCTAGTCAAATCAATAGCACCTTCAGAATTGTATGTCAAACATTATCACAGACTTTCTGTGAAATGACCTTAAACCAACTAATGGATAGACCCACATTCCATATAGGCTGCAAAAACACATTAGCTACCTGAAGTTGTTCCATCGAGCAGCTAAAATGTACATCTTCTGACGATCCTCCGTTGTTGGCATTCTGGAAAAGTATAGGCTCACATCGGTTATGATGACCCGTTTAATATAGCAAACTGTTTTAGATCATTGGCTTCTGGAAAGGGACATACCTCAACGTTTAATGAAATCAGATAGGACGGCTCGTTGACCTTATGCACATGCCCGTTCTGTCATGGAAACAAACAAAGTTAGAGATATATATAGAGTCACTATATGATTTATAAACCATAATTATCTGATCGTATTGCCGTTTATCACCAACCAATACCTTGATACAGTACTCCAGGCGCCAGGACACGTCATTGATATGAGGTGGGCATCTCCCTAAACTAAAATGACAAATACTGAATTAGGCTACCAGATACATACAATATTAAAATATTATATACATACAATATTACAATATTATATTCACAAGGAAAAGAGCACATTCATGATCCCATGATCCCCTTATTAAATGAAACAGATGTTTGGTTTATTTAAACCAGAGTCATTCCAAGTGTTAGTGATATTACGTGTAAAAATCAAAAACGTCTTATCACTTCTGGAGCCCTATGGGGAACAGGCCCAGGGCAACAGTTTTCAGATTTCTGAAGTTTGTTTGTCAGGATGAAGACAAAGGGGCCACTCGTTTTGATGAATTACAATGTAAAAGCAGCTTATATCAATGCGCTACAAACAAACGCTCCTCGTAAAATAACCGCACTTTCTCCAAGGAAAATAAACCGATTCAAAGTGTTTGTTTGAACCAAATTGTCATGTCACATTTGCAGGGCAATTCAATCATCTTAAACGATCAAGAGATCATGCGAAAATATAAGTCACAAATAAATGTGAACTGAGTTAGTTCCATAGGCTAGTTTGCTGCTCTCTAGGAAAGTGAAGCATAACAATATTGAAGCGATATGGTCAATGTGCTGACAGCTCAGTAGCTATAAACGTATTTTTTTTTTTTTTACAAAATGTAATTGAGCTAAAAACGGTGTAAAATAATCATATTAATTGCAACGATGCTAATGAAGTTTATTCATCTGGGTTTATGAAAATGTAGAATTTATATTTTCTGATGTCACAGTGTCTAAATAAACCCCAAAACTTCTATGACTCAAACATTAAACAAACACATTTTTATCCAATGAAATCCTCTATATAGTTTTAATGTCCACTCCTTGTTTTTTTAGGCTGTACATGATGTTTCAATGGGGATGGGAATGTGTACTGGGGAAAATATAATATTACTGGAAAATGTCAATGGAGGAGATCAATAGCATTTGTAGGACTACAGAGGTGTTAATGAAGTGTAAACTGCATCATCAATAAAGTGATGTTCCATGAACCATATTAAAAACAGAACACAAATCAAACTATGATAAAGTATTTTCTATACATCTGATGTGTTAGAATGTGGGCCCACAGTAAACAAACGTATCTGTACTGTGGTGACCCAGAAGTATTTTTGTACAAACAGACAATATAGTATTTTATTTTTAAATCTCGTTTTTTAAATCAAGTAGATTTGTCCACTCAAAGCTTCAGCAACAGTAACTCCAGTCATGAATTGTTATGGCATTTCAAATTGGCCTAGAGGAAATACAGACATAATCTCACCTTGACAATAGAGTTTCCAGATCACTTTTATATTTCTGGAGAACACATTAAAAAAAAGACAGTTTGGGGTTGAGATCTGGAATGGATTTGAAATGAACTTCTTTGCAATAAGAAGTTATTAACATGCGATGAACATAATAAGGTAGTCATCACCAGGTATGTAGTGTAGAATACTTCTGTTCTCTCCGCATCAAAACTAACATCCTCCAGACACGCACTGTAATGAGAACATTAGTTCCACTTTTTATCAATACAGTAATCATAATGAATTCACACTTTTTATCAATACAGTAATCATAATGAATTCACACTTTTTATCAATACAGTAATCATAATGAATTCACACTTTTTATCAATACAGTAATCATAATGAATTCACACTTTTTATCAATACAGTAATCATAATGAATTCACACTGTCTTTTTCCTGATCAAGACCTACTGATTTGATTTGTAGGCGGTGAAGTGGAATAGTCTTCATGGCAGAGTGCTCCACATTTTGTCATGTGTCATTTTATCAGGCCAAAGGCAAACCCTCAACATTGTGTGGACAGTAAAATATGTTCTAGGTCTATTCTTCTCCAACATTGTCCCCAGGCTCTGGGGGACCATCAAGATTAATTATTCACTAACTTCGGAGAGGTCAACCTCCATTTGCAATAATATAACAGGACAGACCAAGCGTTACCTTATAGTGGATTTGTCAGCATTTTGTTTGACCCCCTCCAGTATGCAGGTCGTGGCAGCAGTGTGACAATGTTTCAGCAACTTCTGGTCAAGAGCTTTAAATTCAGGCTGATCTATGATCAGAGAAAATCAATTACCAGTTATACATCACATCTATAATAACTGTATGCTAATCTCTCTGTGGGCTGTTGTATCGTTTTATAGTGAGCCTAATCATCATTAGAGTGTATATTCTCCAGTTCCAGTAACCTAAACTTGATCATGCAAATTAACAACATGCAACATTCTGTAGCACACACACACACACACACACACACACACACACACACACACACACACACACACACACACACACACACACACGTCCGATAATTTCTATAGCCCAATTAATTAACTATTTTCGGCTACAACTAGAAACATACAACTTCATAAAAATATCAAATTTCGTAATTGGGAGCAATGCCATTTGCAAGTTTTTGGTTCCAGATTGCATCCTAATATCATAATTTTAGAACGGTAGCCAAGCCTGCACCTTCACTAGCCTTGTCAGTAGGCCTATTGTCACATTTCCTGGCCATAACTAGCTACAAAGTATCCGATTACGCTACCACTTAAAACATGGAGGACACAAACACTGATACGTTTCAGATCGATGGGTGTTACACTGTATCGTACATTCCAAGATTGACATTTTCCGATAAAGCTAGCTTTCAAGCCGATAACGCTAGCCTTCAAATCAAACTGGGAATAAACCGGAAGCTCTGGAAGCAGCAGATACAAAAGGCAACAGGAAAAAGGGAAAGCAGAGCGGTCTTACCGAGAACACTACGATCTGCATGGGCTGATAGCAAACTGCGAAAAGCCACTTCTATCAACACTGAGAAGGTTTTCATGTCGAAAAACGTCGCGTCTGCTAGAGACTGCAGCCCTTTCTGCACGGACTCAGACAACTCCATTTTGAGAGAGGAACGACACCGGATCACGTGACGCGATCAGCTGACACTGCATGCAGAGCGGATGAAATAAGACAGTCACGGCTTTCATTCACCGCTCAGAAGTGAAAACATTTATAGTTTCACAATGTGTCGCGTCTACCGTATTTACGTTTCCTTTAGGATACAGTCGTCCTATCTTTCATTGAGGAAAAATATATAGGCATAGTTTATTCTCAAGTAGGTCTAAATCATGATTGAGCATGTGAGGCTACAGGATAGAGCGCTACCTCTTTTATTGCTCCATTTCCAAAGGTCTTTTCGAGGTGGTGAACTGATAGACGTGACGTCATTGCACTCAGAAGAAGTTGGAGGGTAACCTAATGAAGTAATCCTATGTTTACTTTAGTCCCAGGCTTACTTTAGTCTTAGTTTTACTTTGGTCTGGACCTTATTGCCCATTTCTCAAGACAGGGCATATTATTTCCCCTCAATGAAAATCAGTTTTTCAACCCTGAGGAAGGCCCATCATGTTCAGACTAATTAGACCTACTATCTGAATAGATCATGAAAGAGACAGTTGCATTGAGGGCTAGTTTGGTAGTATAACAATATTCCAATCCTTGTCCCCAAGACAACATAACAATATTCAGAACCTTGTCCCAAACACAACATAACAATATTCAGAACCTTGTCCCAAAGACAACATAACAATATTTAGAACCTTGTCCCAAACACAACATAATAGATATCGTAGGGACCTTAACCCAACACCTAGCGACCTCATCAAGAGGTTCGCACCTCTTGGCGTAACTTTTAAGGTGTTGGCTTGACAGTCGCTGGACCCAGATTCGAGTCCCAGTCAGGACTACCGCCCGAATTCGCTACATTGGTGTCAGAAGTAGGATGGCAGCCATCAGAGAGTCTGAGAGATGTGGGGACATGCTCTCCAGAAGGAAGGGGGTGATGTAGCAACCTTAACCCAACATCTAGCGGCCTCATCAAGAGGTTCGGACCTCTTGACGTAACGGTTAAGGTGTTGACTTGACAGTCACTGGACCCGGGTTGGAGTCCCGGTCTCCTGTACGAAAAACCAAGTTAGTTTGCAATGTGTGCATCTATAGGAGAAAGACAACCTGGAGCTGGTAAAGGTCAAAGATCATGACCTCTCATCTGGCTGGCTCTCAGGGGTCATCCCAGACAGTGCAAGGGCCCCCAACTTTTTTCTTTATTATATTTGCCAATATCCAAATGTCAGCTAAACATTTGAATATTGCTATTGTTGTTCTTTAGGACAATATAACCGATTGCTATGAGAAATTGCTTTATTTTATTTTTTAACTCAGTAACAACCGGTTAACCCTTTTATTTTTTGTCTCTGGGGGCTAGGCACGCATCTCAGAAAAAACGTTTTTGACACTGGACATCTTTCGTTTCTTTTTTACTTTGTCATCTAGCTGGCTCCGTCCGGCGCCTTATGCTCTCTCTAACTAGCCCACTTTTGTCCGTGGGATTCCGCTGACCATTAATCATCCGCGAGTTCATAGATAAATCTAAATTTGGCCCGACGGTCAATAGCGGACGGTCAATAATAGAATCTGCATAAATCTGCATTATAACCACTGACTGTCGTTTGATGCCAAAACGATTTCCAATGATTAGAAACAGCCAGAATAACATAGCCTATAGCCCAAAAATGTTGTTGGGTGTAGACTATGCTGTCCACACCCAAACAGCGACGATGTCAAAACAATCCATTCATATCCTTTTACTTGATATATGACTTTCAGCTGTTAGCTGTTCGGTGACATCTTGCCTGATAGTTTCACAGATAATTCCCCAAACGAGAGAGGCCTTTATAGCCTATTCTAATAGTCCTATTTCTGGACAAACCAATATCGATTGGATTTATATATCAAGGTAAGCACGAAGTCTTAATATCAAACTCGAAAGCTTCTGTTTAGAAACTCTTGTTAAAAAGTTAATCAATTTCAAATGTTCCTTCAAATCATTGTAATTTAACGATGAAATGTGTTTGGTCTAAATCTGATTGTATCATAACCAGATGTTAGTCATCGGGTTTGCGCCCATGCGAGGATACAACAACACATGGATGCCAACTGCCAAACTCAGTCAGGTTAAAAATAACAGAGCTTTCCAAAACATGATGTTAGTATTTTTCTGTAATAATCGTGGATGTATAATGAAGCTGTTGAATACCTTTACTATAACCGTTTTACTCAGGAAACAAACATAAGGCTTTGGACAGGCCTACCTCACTCAACATGTCTGGAACAGAGAATGAGATCTTGATGTTTGGCCGTATTGCATTTATCAAGATATTTTACATTAGTTTATATAAAATGTTTTTTCTCACGTCAATGAGTAATACTCATCTCGTCGCCTCAATGGATTCAGTATTTGGATATGGTTTCTTACGCTTTAATTCTTCAACTAAAAAATAAGAAGCCTATGGGGGGGGGGGTCATCGAATATTTTAGTTGAATGACTCACATTATTCCGAATAAAAATAGCCTGTACACTGCGGGTCCACACATTATTAACTCAACAACATGTACAAAATAAAATAGATATAGTTGTACAAGCAGGCGTTAGAAAAATAAAAACCGGAAGTGTCAACTCGTGGAAACGTGCAAGGGGCCGGCCCTACGAGGTTAAATATTTTATTTCCTTAGCTCAATTTTAGTTTTCAAATATGTATTGTTTTATTTTTATTATGACGTATAGTAAATTGTAACTATAATACCGGAAGCAGTGAAGCTTAAAAGCCTTGTGAAGTAATATGAGACTGTGTCGGTTTTGTCAATAACTGCAGATTTAACACATACATCTGAGCCTGAAAGGGATCTAAGTAGGGCTAGTCTAAGCAGCCTAAGTAAATATGTGAATAAATTAAAATCAATTACATTTCAATTAGACTTCTAATCCAAAGACATGCCATGTGACTGAATCAACTCAAAACTTTTTCATTGCAGATTGGGCTAGATATGGTCTTGGAATACTTTAACCAAAGGATCCGTAGAGTTGATTAAAAGTATAGGCCTACATTTCAATCTTAGTCACCGATGTGACATTGACATGTGGCATTGGTGGATTGCTTTACAATAAATCAAATATTATTTATTTATATTCATATAAATTGCCTTTAATTACGACCTACACATAAGGATTTGTCACTGAACTGTTAATGATCAAATTGATTAATTATGACTTTATGTGAATATCTTATAATTGTTCATTGAGTTTTTGATTAAAGTGAAAAGTTTTGAGGGGAGAATTCCTCTTGTTATTTTCTGTTTAAAATGTGTTATTGAAGGACCACAGAGGCCCTTATCATTCAAAGGGAACTGTACAGTATATGCTCACGTCGAAGAATTGGTGGCAGTGAGCCTTTGTATTTTATTTTTGTAAATGTCTTCTGGAAAGTGAAAACGCCGTCCAACGACATACTATTATGAGGATGCAGGACAGGCCAATTAAACAGCAAGTAGGCCTATTAATGCCACGTGATTGTTAGAAAGAACAGAGATTTGTAACAAACGTGATTTTTGTTGAGAAAACACTATTAATAAGATATACTTGTTCAACAATGAGATACAGATTCAAAGCTCTAATTTATGAGTGCACTGCGCATTCTGTGAGGCGCGAGGGAGGAAACAGACAGAGAGAGGGGGCGTGTCGTGCCCCCGGGTTGGCGACCTGCCCTAATCATATTCTCATGGCATTGAAGCTATAATGTGACCAACCTAAATAACGCATCCATAACACCACCGGGTAGTTATGACCAAAGAAAGTCAGGTCATCCTCCACTATTTAGTAGACACAAATAAGGCATGCATTATTAGAATCAGCACAGAAATACATCTATAGCTGATGCTTTCAAGGAGCAGGATTCTAACCAAGAAATCCCGCAATGCCCTCTAAGATTGAATCCTGCTACACCGGCTCCGATGCTTGTTGGATTTGGCAGGGGTTGCAAACTATTACAGACTACAAAGGGAAGCACAGCCATGAGCTGCCCAGTGACATGGTCATACAAGATGGGCTAAATGACTTCTATGCGCTCTTCGAGGCAAGAAACACTGAAGCATGCATGAGAGCACCAGCTGTTCCGGACGACTGTGTGATCACGCTCTCCGTAGCCGATGTGAGTAAGAGCTTTAAACAGGTCAACATTCACCAGGCCATAGGGCCAGACGGATTACCAGGACGTGTACCCAGAGCATGCGCTGACCAACTGGCAAGTGTCTTCACTGACATTTTCAACCTCTCCCTGACTGAGTCTGTAATACCAAAATGTTTCAAGCAGATCACCCTGTCCCCAAGAACACCAAGGTAACCTGCCTAAATGACTACGGACCTGTAGCACTCACGTCTGTAGCCATGAAGTGCTTTGAAAGGCTGTTAATGGCTCACATCAACACCATCATCCCAGAAACCCTAGACCCACTCCAATTTGCATATCGCCCCAACAGATCCACAGATGACAAAATCTCTATTGTGCTCCACACTGCCCTTTCCCACCTGGACAAAAGGAACACTTATGTGAGAATGCTATTCATTGACTACAGCTCAGCGTTCAACACCATAGTGCCCTCAAAGCTCATCACTAAGCTAAGGACCCTGGGACTAAACACCTCCCTCTGCAATTGGATCCTATACTTCCTGATGGGCCACCCCCAGGTGGTAAGGGTAGGTAACAACACATCTGCCACGCTGATCCTCAACACGGGGGCCCCTCAAGGTGCGTGCTCAGTCCCCTACTGTACTCTCTGTGCACCCATGACTACGTGACCGAGCATGACTCCAACATCATCATTAAGTTTGCCGACGACACAACAGTGGTAGGCCTGATCACCGACAACGATGAGACAGCCTATAGGGAGGAGGTCAGAGACCTGGCAGTGTGGTGCCAGGACAACAAACTCTCGCTCAACGTGATCAAGACAAAGGAGATGATTGTGGACTACAGGAAAAGGAGGGCTGAGCACGCAGCCATTCTCATCAATGGGGCTGTAGTGGAGTAGGTTGAGAGCTTCAAGTTCCTTGGTGTCCACATCACCAACGAACTATCATGGTCCAAACACACCAAGACAGTCGTGAAGAGGGCACGACAAAGCCTATTCCCCCCTCAGGAGACTGAAAAGATTTGGCATGGGTCCTCAGATTCTCAAAAGGTTCTACAGCTGCACCATCGAGAGCATCCTGACTGGTTGCATCACTGCCTGGTATGGCAACTGCTCGGCCTCAGACCGCAAGGCACTACAGAGGGTAATGCATACGGCCCAGTACATCACTGGGGCCAAGCTTCCTACCATCCAGGACCTCTATACCAGGCGGTGTCAGAGGAAGGACCTAAAACTTGCCAAAGACTCCAGCCACCCTAGTCATAGACTGTTCTCTCTGATACCGCATGGCAAGCGGTACCGGAGCGCCAAGTCTATGTCCAAAAGGCTTTTTAACGGCTTCTACCGCCAAGCCATCAGACTGAACATCTAATCAAATGGCTACCCAGACTATTTGCATTGACCCCCCCCCTCCACATTTTTACTCTGCTGCTACTCTCTGTTATCTAGGCATAGCCACTTTAATAACTCTACCTACATGGACATACTACCTCAACTAACCTGTGCCCCCCTGTATATAGCCTCGCTATTGTTATTTACTGCTGCTCTTTAATTATTTGTTATTTTACTATTTTCTTATTTTTTATGTATTTATTTTCTACTTCAGTTTATCTTAGTAAATACTTTCTTAATACTTACTTTTCTTAAAACTGCATTGTTGGTTAAGGGTTTGTAAGGAAGCATTTCACTCTAATGTCTACACTTGTTGTATTCAGCATATGTGACAAATAACATTTGATTTGATTTGAAGATTGTAAAAAGTGCTGGTAAGATTTAGAATAAGCATTGGGTTGGAAATGTTTTATAGGCCTAAAGGTCAGCAGTTTAGGTGTGATGTCATAATTCTCCTATTAGTTGTCTTTTTAAGACCTATACCTCCAATGACTATGTTCTTCATTTCTTATCCCCCCACCCCTCCTCTCCCTTCTTCAGAGGGCGCGAGGTTGCAGGGCCCCTTTCACGCCCCAGGATCGCGGCCAAGCTGTTTGTTTCTAAACGAGCAAACAACCCGTTATGCAGGATAACATAAACAACACACAAACACGCGGACACACACGCACGCACGCACGCACACACACACACACACTCACACACTCTACTGCAGTGGGAAGCCACTGATTAATCTCCCAAATCGCAAGAGAGAGAAGAAAAAGTTAGCAAGCATGCATTATCTGTGACAGGTAATTGTTGCTGTGTGTGTGTGTGTGTGTGTGTGTGTGCGTGTGTGTGTGTGAGAGAGAGAGAGAGGGGGAGAGAGAGAGAGAGAGAGAGGCCAAAATTGAAAGAGAGCGAGGGAGAGGTTTTGTGCAGAAAGATTCTGCCCTCTATGGGCTCTGAGCATCTCTTTCTCTCTCTCTCTCTCTCTTTCTCTCCCTTTCTTTCTCTCTCTCTGTCTCTCTCTTCCTCTCTCAATTCAATTTCAATTTAATTTAAGGGGCTTTATTGGCAATGGAAACAAAAGTTATACTAACAAAAGTTCCATAAGAATAAAGACATTTCAAATGTCATATTATGTCTATATACCGTGTTGTAATGATGTGCAAATAGTTGAAGTACAAAAGGGAAAATAAATAAACATAAATATAGGTTGTATTTACAATGGTGTTTGTTCTTCACTGGTTGCCCTTTTCTTGTGACAACAGGTCACACATCTTTCTGCTGTGATGGCACACTGTGTTATTTCACCCAGTAGATATGGGAGTTTATCAAAATCGGGTTTGTTTTCGAATTCTTTGTGGGTCTATGTAATCTGAGGGAAATATGTGTCTCTGATATGGTCATATATTTGGCAGGAGGTTAGGAAGTGCATCTCAGTTTCCACCTCATTTTGTGGGCAGTGCGCACATAGCCTGTCTTCTCTTGAGAGCCAGGTCTGCCTACGGCGGCCTTTCTCAATAGCAAGGCTATGCTCACTGAGTCTGTACTGAGTCTGTACATAGTCAAAGGTTTCCTTCATTTTGGGTCAGTCACATTGGTCAGGTATTCTGCTACTGTGTACTCTCTGTTTAGGGCCAAATAGCATTGTAGTTTGCTCTGTTTTTCTGAATGTCAAAGTAATTCTCTTTTGTTTTCTCATGATTTGGTTGGGTCTAATTGTATTGCTGTCCTGGGGCTCTGTGTGGTCTGTTTGTATTTGTGAACAGAGCCCCAGGACCAGCTCCTCTCTCTCTCTCTCTCTCTCTCCGCCTCTGAGAAACAAAATCCTTTTCTTGTTTAAAATATTGTCATATTGTCCTTTATATTGTTCCTTGTGGATTAAACGTCAAGTCAAACGACACAAATATCGTTGTCATCTGATCATCCATCAGATATCTGGTGACAGACTGGCAGAGAGGAATGGATGGGCATTTCATTTAGTGGGACATTTAGATGGATGGTTAATCCTGTTAAATGACGAACTCATCTTATCGTATCTGATGAAAAAATGCCCTGAGAGAGAGAGGGTGAGAGAGAGAAACATGTAGGCCTTAACATATGCTTCCCGGAGCCAATAAAGCCCTTTGAATTGAGAGAGAGAGAGAGAGAGAGAGAGAGAGAGAATTGAATTGAATTGAATTGAGCCAGAGAGAGAGAGAGATCTATAACGGTAATTACTGTTTCCTCGTTAAGTATCTCATTAACATATCTAGGCAGTAGGCCTAATTAAATTATGTGCATTACATCAGAAGCCTAATAAGAAAAGGTGCTTCCGGTTCCATTGTGCTAGTGAAAAGCACGAAGAGACGCATGTCTGGTGGGAACAAGGGATGTGCACGGCTGAATCCTACATTCTTTCAAATATGCCTAGTCGATTTGTGTTTTTTCATTACAGTAGCAAGTGGGCTAATATTTCTGTAAATACTCGTTTACAGTAGGGTGTAGAACAAAGAACTCGCATACACGCAAGACGCACGTACACACACACACACACACACACACACACGCACACACACACACACACACACACACACACACACACACACACACACACACACACACACACACACACACACACACACACACACACATACACACAGTGGCCGCTGGGTGGCAGTGGTGTGGTTTGAGTGAGGAGCGCGAGCTAGCCAGCCCCCCCCCCCCCCCTCCCCCTCCCCCCTCCCCCACCTCGCCCCTCTCTCTTCAGTTTATATAGAGAATCAATGGAGGGGAACAAAGAGCGGAGAGAGGAGGGGGGAGCAGGGACCGGACCGACAGGAATTTGAATATGTTTCCAAAATTCTCATCATTCACCGACCCAAAATGCCCACCACACTCTCCTACGCGGTCATTCCCACAACGGGTACATTGCCAGTAGGCCTGTATAGTACAAGGCTCGATCAAGGACTTTGAAAGGACAGCTTTCAATGTTTAGACCTATCATACATTATTGATATTCTACAACCATATCTTTAGAATCTTTACAACTAGAATTCCCAAAACCATGAAATCCCCTCAGTGTATGAATCAGTAAATGAGGAACCCATTTCGTTATCATGTGACTGTGCATAGACAACAACTGTACAACAACTAGACGGCCTTGGTCAAGGAGGAGCGAGCAGGGGCCACTGGCCTGGTCATAGGCCTGGTCATAGCCCTGGTCATAGGCCTGGTCATAGGCCTGGTCATAGCCCTGGTCATAGGCCTGGTCATAGCCCTGGTCATAGGCCTGGTCATAGCCCTGGTCATAGGCCTGGTCATAGGCCTGGTCATAGCCCTGGTCATAGGCCTGGTCATAGACATGCATTTTGAGAAACCCAGTGCAGTGCAGAATATATATAATCAGAATTAGAATGCATCGAGCTAAATATTATAGCAGTGCATGGAATGTTTGACGTGTGGTATTTAATGTAGGCCTAATGATGTATTTATTTAAAGTAATGACTACATTATTATTATGATTAGGATTATTTTGTATTGTTATTTTTTATTATTATTATTATTGAGTAGGCCTATTGTCATTATATCAAGTTATTGATATGCTATTGTTATCACGGGCTATTATTGTTTTATTATTAGGCTTTTGTTTATCTGATTTATTTAATTATGTAATGATGACATTATATCATAGGTTATATAATTTTCCTACAGAGTAAAACTTGTTTTTTCTCCCTTCTCTTTTCCGCAGCGGTTTTTCCTCTCTCGATCTAACCGGGGAAAAGCAGCTCTCTTCCCGGCTCTAGCAACTCACAGCAGCCCGCCTTTGCACGCACAGATCTCGGTGTGAAATCTGGCCTGCTTTCCCGGCCTGCGGGACTTTCCCACTGTGTAATAAATACCCGCCAGTGATATATGTCAAGATTGCAGGAATACGTTTAGTTGCCTACAGGTTCTCATACTTGAGACATATCCCTCCATCCACCGCCATACTTTCTTCATTCACCGACGCACCGCACGTTGCCATAATTTCTGTCGCACGTGCCTCAGGTTCTCGACGGTGTACACGGGGCTTCATGGGCCGCTCGGACAGATGGACTAAAATGTAGGGCGACTCTCCTATTTCCGTTTTTCCAACACTATTTCTGGTAATTTGGTCCGTCTGTTTACGTTTAGACTCTGTGCTTTTCTACCAAAGCTGTTCACTTTATTTTTCTCCTTGAAATGAGCATATTTATAAATGATAGAAGGTTGAAAAAATGTGTCATGTCAAAAGAACATACATGGTCAGGAGAGCAATTGTTTTGCTTTCATTCATCTACTGAAGAGACGGTTGCACAAAAGTGCAAAAAATAGGCACAAAAAGTTATTTATAAATGAATTATAAATAAATGTATAAGTCACGTTTTACCTTTATTTTCTAGTGTGAAAATTCGATTTCAAATGATACATTTCTTAAGCCAAAAGGCCTGGCCTAGATAGGATTTGTATTAGAATTTTGCATTAATTTACCCTAAACTATAGTATATTCCAAAAGCAACAGTTGCTTTTCCTTTGCATTGCCCGTGCTTTTATAGTCCTATTCCTGAAATACTTTACAAATAAATGAACACAAATTGGTATGTTTACCTGAAATCCTCATATCATTCATGTATTCATTCATCCTTTCAGTGTGTGTGTGTGTGTGTGTGTGTGTGTGTGTGTGTGTGTGTGTGTGTGTGTGTGTGTCAGTCATAACCTCTGCCCTCGGGCAATATTTGTCCCTGGCTTGTTGCATTTTCCCGGTGACCGTTAGGCATGAGGCCTGATCTGCACCGTGGTTCTTTCCATTATTCTGTTACGAGCCACATACAGTTCAATGTATGTTCCTGGAAGTATATAGAAAATAAATGAATTCTTTAAAAAATCTATTTAATGTATTATAGTTTTAATGTAATATATTTGGAGGAAAAAACTGCATCAAAGTCCCACATATTGTGCCTATAAATGTTCAGAGTATTGATGCATTAAATCCATTAGAATTTATTTGTGAATAATAATTTATTGGAGGTTTATGCAGAGTAAAAAAGAGCGAATACAGTATCAGAAATTATGAATGTATTATTATTATTGTTATTATTATTATTTTCTTTTTTTCTGAACTTTTTCTGAACATCCTCTCTCAGTTCAAATTCTCACTCTCTCGCTTTCTTTCTCTCTCTCTCTGTCTCTCGCGAGCCTTGCCCACCGAGAGCTGCGGTAATAGCAGTGGAGGGGAGAGGGTCAGAGAGGATTAGATTAGTTCTGGAGGGGAGAGGGCCAGAGAGGATTAGATTAGTTCTGGAGGGGAGAGGGCCAGAGAGGATTAGATTAGTTCTGGAGGGGAGAGGGCCAGAGAGGATTAGATTAGTTCTGGAGGGGAGAGGGCCAGAGAGGATTATATTAGTTCTGGAGGGGAGAGGGCCAGAGAGGATTAGATTAGTTCTGGAGGGGAGAGGGTCAGAGAGGATTAGATTAGTTCTGGAGGGGAGAGGGTCAGAGAGGATTAGATTAGTTCTGGAGGGAAGAGGGTCAGAGAGGATTAGATTAGTTCTGGAGGGGAGAGGGCCAGAGAGGATTAGATTAGTTCTGGAGGGGAGCAGCCAGAGAGGATTATATTAGTTCTGGAGGGGAGAGGGCCAGAGAGGATTAGATTAGTTCTGGAGGGAGAGGGCCAGAGAGGATTAGATTAGTTCTGGAGGGAAGAGGGTCAGAGAGGATTAGATTAGTTCTGGAGGGGAGAGGCCAGAGAGGATTAGATTAGTTCTGGAGCGGAGAGGGCCAGAGAGGATTAGATTAGTTCTGGAGGGGAGAGGGCCAGAGAGGATTAGATTAGTTCTGGAGGGAGAGGGCCAGAGAGGATTAGATTAGTTCTGGAGGGAGGAGGGTCAGAGAGGATTAGATTAGTTCTGGAGGGGAGAGGGTCAGAGAGGACAGGAGAGGAGAGGAAATGCCAGGAGAGGAGAGGACAGGAGTGGACAGGAGAGGACAGGAGAGGACAGGAGAGGACAGGAGAGGACAGGAGATGAGAGGAAATGCCAGGAGAGGAGAGGACAGGGAGAGGACTGGAGAGGACAGGAGTGGACAGGAGAGGACAGGAGAGGACAGGAGATGAAAGAACAGGAGAGGTCAGGAGAGGACAGGAGAGGAGAGGAAATGCCAGGAGAGGAGAGGACAGGAGTGGACAGGGAGAGGACTGGAGAGGACAGGAGTGGACAGAAAGAGGACAGGAGTGGACAGGACAGGAGAGGACAGGAGAGGAGAAAACAGGAGATGAGAAACCTGAGAGGACAGGAGATGAGAGGAGATGAGAGAACAGGAAAGGCCAGGAGAGGACAGGGACAGCAGAGGAGATGAGAGAACAGGAGAGGACAAGAGAGGACAGGAGAGGACAGGAGAGGGAGAGGACAGGAGAGGACAGGAGGAGACAGGGAGAAGATAGGAGAGGAGAGAGGAGATGAGGAAGAGAGAGACAGGAGAGGTCAGGAGAGGAGAGGACAGGAGAGGACAGGACAGGAGAAGAGAGGAGAGGAAATGAGAGGACAGGTCTCTCTCTCTCCTCTCTCTCTCTCCCTCTCTCTCTCTCTCTCTCTGACTCTGTCTCTCTCAATTCAATTTAAGGGGCTTTATTGGCATGGGAAACATATGTTAATATTGCCAAAGCAAGGTAGATAATATACAAAAGTGAAATAAACAATAAAAATGAACAGTAAACATTACACTCACAGAAGTTCCAAAAGAATAAAGACATTACAAATGTCATATAATATATATATATATATATATATATATATACAGTGTTGTAACGATGTAGACTTGGTTAAAGTACAAAAGGGGAAATAAATAAGCATAAATATGGGTTGTATTTACAATGGTGTCTGTTCTTCACTGGTTGACCTTCTCTTGTGGCAACAAGTCACACATATTGCTGCTGTGATGGCACATTGTGGTATTTCACCCAGTAGATATGGGAGTTTATCAAAATCAGGTTTGTTTTCTAATTCTTTGTGGATCTGTGTAATCTCTCTCCTTCTCTCTCCCCCCGTCTCTACCCAGAGTAGCTAAATAGACTCCAAATGGAACCTGAGCAGAGAAAAAGAAGCAGGAGAAGAGGAGGAGAGGAGTAGGAGAGGAGAAGAGGAGAAGAGGAGAAGAGGAGGAGAGAGGAGAAGTGGAGGAGAAGAGTAGGAGAGAGGAGAAGTGGAGAAGTGGAGGAGAGGAGGAGTAGAGGAGAAGTGGAGGAGAGGAGGAGTAGAGGAGAAGTGGAGGAGAAGAGTAGGAGAGAGGAGAAGAGGAGAAGAGGAGAAGAGGAGGAGTAGAGGAGAAGTGGAGGAGAGGAGGAGTAGAGGAGAAGTGGAGGAGAAGAGGAGGAGAGAGGAGAAGAGGAGGAGAGAGGAGAAGTGGAGGAGAAGAGGAGGAGAGAGGAGAAGAGGAGAAGAGGAGGAGTAGAGGAGAAGTGGAGGAGAGGAGGAGTAGAGGAGAAGTGGAGGAGAAGAGTAGGAGAGAGGAGAAGAGGAGGAGAGCGGAGAAGTGGAGGAGAAGGGGAGGAGAGAGGAGAAGAGAGGAGAGAGGAGAAGTGGAGGAGAAGAGTAGGAGAGAGGAGAAGAGGAGAAGAGGAGGAGTAGAGGAGAAGTGTAGGAGAAGAGTAGGAGAGAGGAGAAGTAGAGGAGTAGAGTAGGAGAGAGGAGAAGAGGAGGAGTAGAGTAGGAGAGAGGAGAAGAGGAGAAGAGGAGAAGAGGAGGAGAGAGTAGGAGAGGAGTAGGAGAAGAGTAGGAGAGAGGAGAAGAGTAGGAGAGAGGAGAAGAGGAGGAGTAGAGGAGAAGAGGAGGAGTAGAGTAGGAGAGAGGAGAAGAGGAGAAGAGGAGGAGAGAGGAGAAGAGGAGGAGAAGAGTAGGAGAGAGGAGACGAGGAGGAGTAGAGTAGGAGAGAGGAGAAGAGGAGGAGAAGAGTAGGAGAGAGGAGAAGAGGAGGTAGAGTAGGAGAGAGGAGAAGAGGAGAAGAGGAGAAGAGGAGGAGAGAGTAGGAGAAGAGTAGGAGCAGCGTAGGAGACGAGGAGAAGAGGAGGAGAGAGGAGGAGAAGAGGAGGAGAGATGAGAAGAGGAGGAGAAGAGGAGGAGTAGAGGAGAAGAGGAGGAGTAGAGGAGAAGAGTAGGAGTAGAGTAGGAGAGAGGAGAAGAGGAGAAGAGGAGGAGAGAGGAGAAGAGGAGGAGAAGAGTAGGAGAGAGGAGAAGAGGAGGAGTAGAGTAGGAGAGAGGAGAAGAGGAGGAGTAGAGGAGAAGAGGAGGAGAGAGGAGAAGTGGAGGAGTAGAGGAGAAGTGGAGGAGAAGAGGAGAAGAGGAGGAGAGAGGAGAGAGGAGAAGTGGAGGAGAAGAGAGGAGAGAGGAGAATAGGAGAAGAGGAGGAGAGAGGAGAAGTGGAGGAGAAGAGGAGGAGAGAGGAGAAGAGGAGAAGAGGAGGAGAGAGGAGAAGTGGAGGAGAAGAGGAGGAGAGAAGAGAAGAGGAGAAGAGGAGGAGAGAGGAGAAGTGGAGGAGAAGAGGAGGAGAGAGGAGAAGAGGAGAAGAGGAGGAGTAGAGGAGAAGTGTAGGAGAAGAGTAGGAGAGAGGAGAAGTAGAGGAGTAGAGTAGGAGAGAGGAGAAGAGGAGGAGTAGAGTAGGAGAGAGGAGAAGAGGAGGAGAGAGAGAAGAGGAGGAGAGAGTAGGAGAGGGAGGAGAAGAGTAGGA
Source organism: Salmo salar (assembly GCF_965601325.2). NCBI lineage: Eukaryota > Metazoa > Chordata > Actinopteri > Salmoniformes > Salmonidae > Salmo > Salmo salar. Next base: position 29,603,032 of record NC_138319.1, on the reverse strand, counting down.
GAGAGGAGAAGAGGAGAGAGGAGGAGAAGAGTAGGAGAGAGGAGAAGAGGAGGAGTAGAGTAGGAGAGAGGAGAAGAGGAGGAGAAGAGTAGGAGAGAGGCGAAGAGGAGGAGTAGAGTAGGAGAGAGGAGAGAGGAGAGAGGAGAAGAGGAGGAGAGAGTAGGAGAGGAGTAGGAGAAGAGTAGGAGAGAGGAGAAGAGGAGAAGAGGAGGAGAGAGTAGGAGAGATGAGAAGAGGAGGAGAAGAGGAGGAGTAGAGGAGAAGAGGAGGAGTAGAGGAGAAGAGGAGAGGAGGAGAGAGGAGAAGTGGAGGAGTAGAGGAGAAGTGGAGGAGAAGAGGAGAAGAGGAGGAGAGAGGAGAGAGAGGAGAAGTGGAGGAGAAGAGGAGGAGAGAGGAGAAGAGGAGAAGAGGAGGAGAGAGGAGAAGTGGAGGAGAAGAGGAGGAGAGAAGAGAAGAGGAGAAGAGGAGGAGAGAGGAGAAGTGGAGGAGAAGAGTAGGAGAGAGGAGAAGAGGAGAAGAGGAGGAGTAGAGGAGAAGAGGAGAAGAGGAGGAGTAGAGGAGAAGTGTAGGAGAAGAGTAGGAGAGAGGAGAAGTAGAGGAGTAGAGTAGGAGAGAGGAGAAGAGGAGTAGGAGAGAGGAGAAGAGGAGGAGTAGAGTAGGAGAGAGGAGAAGAGGAGGAGTAGGAGTAGGAGAGTGGAGAAGAGGAGAAGAGGAGGAGAGAGTAGGAGAGGAGTAGGAGAAGAGTAGGAGAGAGGAGAAGAGGAGAAGAGGAGGAGGAAGAGGAGGAAGAGAGGAGAAGTGGAGGGAAGAGGAGAAGAGGAGGAGAGAGGAGAAGAGGAGGTAGAGGTGAAGTGGAGGAGAAGAGGAGGAGAAGAGGAGAAGAGGAGGAGAGAGGAGGAGGGGAGGAGTAGAGGAGAAGTGGAGAAGAGGAGAAGTGGAGGAGAAGAGGAGAAGTGGAGGAGAAGAGGAGAAGAGGAGGAGAAGAGGAGAAGAAGAGTGGAGGAGAAGAGGATGAGAAGAGGAGGAGAGGAGGAGAGGAGGAGAAGAGGAGGAGAAGAGGAGGAGTGGAGGAGTAGAGGAGAAGAGGGGGAGAAGAGGAGAGAGGAGGAGAAGAGGAGAAGAGGAGGAGAGGAGGAGAGGAGGAGAGAGGAGAAGAGGAGAAGAGGGGAGAAGAGGAGGAGAAGAGGAGGAGAAGAGGAGAAGAGGAGGAGAAGAGGAGGAGAGAAGGAGAGGAGGAGAGAGGAGAAGAGGAGAAGAGGAGGAGTGGAGGAGTAGAGGAGAAGAGGAGAAGAGAGGAGAAGAGGAGAAGAGGAGAAGAAGAGGAGAAGAGGAGAAGAAGAGGAGAAGGGGAGGAGAAGAGGAGAAGAAGAGGAGAAGAGGAGAAGAAGAGGAGAAGTGGGGGAGAAGATTAGGAGAGATGGAAAATCAATGTCTCCCAGACAGACAGCGGCTAATGGGCATCTGAAGTAGAGGAGGACGTTTTCCCCTGTTTACCCCGTTGTCCCTGAGAACCCACAGAACTAGAATGTAAGCGGTGTTTGTTCTATTAATTCCATTCTATCAATTGTAATTCCATAGCGAAACAAAGCTGGACTGAAGGACCACGGACTGACCCGACCCAGAGAACACAGTGCTGTTTACTACTTCATTTTACAGAGGAAATTGGAAAACCAAAGAGCTGAGCGTAAGCAGGGGTACACAACCCACTCCTGTCCTGGGTCTCAGAGAGAGCATCAGGTAGATCTTCTCACTGAACAACATGATTCATTCATGATCATTACAGAGAAATATGTCTGGTCTCGCAGGGAAAGGTTTCACATATGTAGAAGTATGATCACAATGTACCCCTGAATGTGAAACTCAAATAAGGATATAATTATGAAACATATGTTATTAAATGTTTCTGTTGATTGGAAAGGATGAGGGTTTAGACCCTAGTCTTCCTCCCTCAATCAGCGGGCTTCATCGTGCCCTGGCAACACATCCACTGTCTGGCTACTAACTTACTTTACTTAGCTATGTCATGTGTACGGCAACGTTAACATTTGGGTTAAACTTCTCCTATCAGTCTTGTCTGGTGTAAATGTGCATGGAGAGAGTGACTGGAGACTTTCACAGTGTTATCTTCCTTGTTACAGTGATAGACATAGCTGGTTTCTCTTGTCACTGTTAAACATACAATTCTCTCTCTTTGTCTCGTTTTCATTCTCTCTCTCTCTTTCTCTTCTCTCTCTGAGGTGACAGTGGGCACCATGGTAACGGCACACTCTGTTTACTCCATGTCTCACTTCATCACAAGCTGTTGATGGGTTTCATTTGCATGTGTGTGTTTTCCTGGTTCCACACACACACACACACACGCACGCACGCACACACACACGCACACAAGCACGCACACACGCACACACACACACACACACACACACACACACACACACACACACACGCACACACACGCACACACACACGCAATGAGACACACACACACACACACACACACACACACACACGCACACGCACACACGCACACACACACACACACACACGCACACACACACACGCACACACGCACACACACGCACACACACACACACACACACTCACACACACACACACACACACACACACACACACACACAATGAGACACGCACACACACACACACACACACACACACACACACACACACACACACACACACACACACACACACACACACGCACACACACACACACACACAATGAGACACCACACACACACACACACACACACACACACACACACACACACACACACACCTTAAGGTCTTATGGTCTTCCTTATTCTATTTTGTTCTGTCTTTGTCTTATTATTTAGGTTTTTTGAACAATTTAACGTTATATTGATTAGTGTTATATTGATTAGTGTTATATTGATTAGTGTTATATTGATTAGTGTTATATTGATTAGTGTTATATTGATTAGTGTTATATTGATTAGTGTTATATTGATTAGTGTTATATTGATTAGTGTTATATTGATTAGTGTAACACCTGGACAGTTTAACGTTATATTGATTAGTGTTATATTGATTAGTGTTATATTGATTAGTGTTATTGATTAGTGTAACACCTGGATAATTTGACGTTATATTGATTAGTGTTATATTGATTAGTGTTATATTGATTAGTGTTATTGATTAGTGTAACACCTGGATAATTTAATGTTATATTGATTAGTGTTATATTGATTAGTGTAACACCTGGATAATTTAACGTTATATTGATTAGTGTTATATTGATTAGTGTTATATTGATTAGTGTTATATTGATTACCTCAATGTGTTACTGATGTTTCATTGTCAAACTCATAAACATTTCACAAAGAGGAGAAATATATTTTGACGCTTTTAATTACAAAATGAATATCAATTTAAATAATGTTTTTTGTCACAGAGCTGACCTCATACATCACTTAAACTTCGATTACAATTTTCCTTTTAACCTCTACGGGATCGGTGTCCTCCCCGCGGGACGGTTGAGCTAACGTAGGCTAATGTGATTAGCATGAGGTTGTAAGTAACAAAAAAAATCCCAGGGCATAGACATGTCTGATATGGGCAGAAACCTTACATTCTTGTTAATCTAACGGCATTATCCAATTTACAGTAGCTATTACAGTGAAAGAATACCATGCAATTGTTTGAGGAGAGTGCACAATTATGAACTTGAAAATGTTTTAATAAACCAATTAGGCACACTTGGGCAGTCTTGATACAACATTTTGAACAGATTGCAATGGTTCATTGGATCAGTCGAAAACTTTGCACATACACTGCTGCCATCTAGTGGCCAAAATCTAAATTGCACTTGGGCTGGAATAATACATTTTGGCCTTTCTCTTGCATTTCAAAGATGGTACAAAAAAACTCCCCAAAACATGTATGTTTTTTCTTTGTATTATCTTTTATCAGGTCTAATGTGTTATATTCTCCTACATTAATTTAACATTTCCACAAACATCAAAATGTTTCCTTTCAAATGGTATCAAGAATATGCATATCCTTGTTTCAGGTCCTGAGCTACAGACAGTTAGATTTGGGTATGTCATTTTAGGAGAGAATTGAAAAAAAGGCTCCAGGCCTTATTAACAGACCTACTCAGTGGAATTGGTGAAGAGGGAGGATGGGAGAGAGAGAAGGAGGGAAAGAGAGAAAAAGACAGAGAGAGGGAGGGAATACCGAAAGAGAGCGAGGTGGAGAGATGTGTAGAGAGCGAGAGGTGGAGCGAGAGAGGGAGGGAATACAGAGAGAGAGAGAGGTGGAGAGAGCTTGAGAGAGAGGGGAGAATACAGAGAGAGAGAGAGGTGGAGAGAGATGGAGAGAGATAGAGAGAGGGGGAATACAGAGAGAGATGTGGAGAGAGGTGGAGAGAGGTGGAGAGAGATGGAAAGAGGGGAGAAAATCAGAGAGAGAGATGGAGAGAGGTGGAGAGAGAGGGGGAATATAGAGAGAGCTGTGGAGAGAGGTGAAGAGAGAGGTGGAGGGAGGAGGAGAAAGAGGGAGAGGGAGGGAATATAGAGAGAGAGTGAAAGAGGTGGAGAGAGGTGGTGAGAGGTGGAGAGAGAGAGAGGGAGGGAATACACAGAGCGAGGCGGAGAGAGGTGGAGAAAGATGGAGAGAGGTGGAGAGAAGTGGAGAGAGAGAGGGAGGGAATACAGAGAGAGAGGCAGAGGGATAGAGGGAGGGATGAGGAGAGGAGCAGAGGAGGAGCGAGATGGAGGGAATAGAAAGAGAGAGAGCGAGGAGAGAGAAGGAGGGAGACAACACAGAGAGAGAGAAGGAGGGAATACAGAGAGAGAGGTCAAGAGAGGCGGAGAGAGGTGGAGAGAGAGGTGGAGAGAGGGGGAGAGAGAGGGAGAGGGAGGGAATACAGAGAGAGAGAGAGAGAGGTGGAGAGAGGTGGAGGGAGAGTGGGGGGAATACAGAGAGAGAGAGGGAGAGAGCGGGGAGGGAGAGACTACAGAGAGAGAGAGAGGGAGAGAGAGCGGGGGGAGCGAGACAGAGAGAGGGAGGGAGAGAGAGGTGGAGAGAGGTGGAGGGAGAGGGGGGAATACAGAGAGAGGGAGGGAGAGAGCGGGGAGGGAGAGACTACAGAGAGAGAGGGGGAGAGAGAGAGCGAGGGGAGCGAGACAGAGAGAGGGAGGGAGAGAGCGGGGAGGGAGAGACTACAGAGAGAGAGAGGGAGAGAGAGCGGGGGGAGCGAGACAGAGAGAGGGAGGGGTAGCCAGTTGGAGCCCCTGCTGGGCAGAATGAGGGAAGAAAAGATTCCACACCAGGAAATCCATTAGAGCTGGGAACGGCGCGGAGCGCAGAATACAGACGCCTGCCATGTTTCCAAAAATCCCTCATTAACTGTAATTTATAAATGACAATAAGCAGCATGGCCAGAATGACAAGCAGAATATCAGACTGACTGAATAACTGGAAACAGTAAGTATAGGATGGAGGAAGAGAGAGAAGGAGAGAGAGAAGAGAGAGAGGAGGAGTGAGAGAAGGGAGAGAGAAGAGAGAGAGGAGGAGTGAGAGAAGGGAGAGAGAAGAGAGAGAGGAGGAGTGAGAGAAGGGAGAGAGAAGAGAGAGAGGAGGAGTTAGAGAAGGGAGAGAGGATGAAGGCCTCTGGGAGTACAGAGGAGTAGTATGAAGTACCCAGAAACTGATCTTAGGCCAATTTGTCCCCCTCTGTTAGGTTATGGATGGGGGAAGGTAATCTGATCATAGATCTGGGTAACTAGGTAACTCTATTGGGTTAGTTAGGGATGGGGGAGGGTAATCTGATCATAGATCTGGGTAACTAGGTAACTCTATTGGGTTAGTTAGGGATGGGGGAGGGTAATCTGATCTTAGATCTGGGTAACTAGGTAACTCTATTGGGTTAGTTAGGGATGGGGGAGGGTAATCTGATCTTAGATCTGGGTAACTAGGTAACTCTATTGGGTTAGTTAGGGATGGGGGAGGGTAATCTGATCTTAGATCTTGGTAACTAGGTAACTCTATTGGGTTAGTTAGCGATGGGGGAGGGTAATCTGATTTTAGATTTGGGTAACTAGGTAACTCTATTGGGTTAGTGAGGGATGGGGGAGGGTAATCTGATCTTAGATCTGGGTAACTAGGTAACTCAATTGGGTTAGTTAGGGATGGGGGAGGGTAATCTGATCTTAGATCTGGGTAACTAGGTAACTCAATTGGGTTAGTTAGGGATGGGTAACTAGGTAACTCTATTGGGTTAGTTAGGGATGGGGGGAAGGTAATCTGATCTTAGATCTTGGTAACTAGGTAACTCTATTGGGTTAGTTAGGGATGGGGGGAGGGTAATCTGATCTTAGATCTGGGTAACTAGGTAACTCTATTGGGTTAGTTAGGGATGGGCGGAGGGTAATCTGATCTTAGATCTGGGTAACTAGGTAACTCTATTGGGTTAGTTAGGGTTGGGGGAGGATAATCTGATCTTATATCTGGGTAACTAGGTAACTCTATTGGGTTAGTTAGGGATGGGTAACTAGGTAACTCTATTGGGTTAGTTAGGGTTGGGGGAGGATAATCTGATCTTATATCTGGGTAACTAGGTAACTCTATTGGGTTAGTTAGGGATGGGTAACTAGGTAACTCTATTGGGTTAGTTAGGGTTGGGGGAGGATAATCTGATCTTATATCTGGGTAACTAGGTAACTCTATTGGGTTAGTTAGGGATGGGTAACTAGGTAACTCTATTGGGTTAGTTAGGGTTGGGGGAGGATAATCTGATCTTATATCTGGGTTATATCTGGGATCGACAGGCTAGGTGTTAGCTGCCTAATGCCTATGGCTAACACGCCAATCTCTCTCTCTCTCTCTCTCAATACAATTCAATTCAATTCAAGGGGCTTTATTGGCATGTGAAACGTATGTTAACATTGCAAAAGCAAGTGAAGTAGATAATATCCAAAACTGAAATAAACAATAAAAATGAACAGTAAACATTACACTCACAGAAGTTCCAAAATAATAAAGACATTACAAATGTCATCTTATGTAAATATACCGTGTTGTAACGATGTGCAAATGGATGAAGTACAAAAGGGAAAATAAATAAGCAAAAATATGGGTTATATTTACAATGGTGTTTGTTCTTCACTGGTTGTCCTTTTCTTGTGGCAACAGGTCACACATCTTGCTACTGTGATGGCACACTGGTATTTCACCCAATAGATATGGGAGTTTATCAAAGTCGGGTTTGTTTTCCAATTCTTTGTGGATCTGTGTATTCTGAGGGAAATATGTGTCTCGAATATGGTCATACATTTGGCAGGAGGTTAGGAAGTGCAGCTCAGTTTCCACCTCATTTTGTGGGCTGTGTGCACATAGCCTGTCTTCTCTTGAGAGCCAGGTCTGCCTACGGCGGCCTTTCTCAATAGCAAGGCTATGCTCACTGAGTCTGTACATAGTCAAAACATTTCTTAAGTTTGGGTCAGTCACAGTGGTCAGGTATTCTGCCACTGTGTACTCTCTGTTTATGGCCAAATAACATCATAGTTTGGTCTGTTTTCTTGTTAATTTCTTGACACATTGGAAATAATTATATTTTTGTTTTCTCATGATTTTGTTGGGTCTAATTGTGTTGCTGTCCTGGGGCTCTGAGGGGTCTGTTTGTGTTTGTGAACAGAGCCCCAGGACCAGCTTGCTTAGGGGACTCTTCTCCAGGTTCATCTCTCTGTAGGTGATGGCTTTGTTATGGAAGATTTAGGAATTGCTTCCTTTTAGGTAGTTGTGGAATTTGACGGCTCTTTTCTGGATTTTGAGAAATAGCGGGTATCGACCTAATTCTGCTCTGGATGCATTATTTGGTGTTTACGTTGAACAAGGAGGATGTTTTTGCAGAATTCTGCATGCAGTGTCTCAATTTGGTGTTAGTCCCATTTTGTGAATTCTTTGGTAGTGAGCGGACCACAGACGTCACAACCATTAAGGGCAATGGGTTCTATAACTGATTCAAGCTTTTTTGCCAGCTTTGTGGAAG
>NC_138319.1:29562500-29590000 GCF_965601325.2 Salmo salar | reverse complement strand
ACTTTTTTTCAGCCAGAGCCTGCAAAGCCAAGATTCAGCTTTTTGCCGCCTTCTGAGAGCCCATGGGAGCCGTAGGAAGTGTCACGTAACAGCAGAGATCCCCTGTAATGGATAGAGATAATCAAGAAGGCCAGAAAATGGTCAGACAGGGTACTTCCTGTACAGAATCTTCTCAGGTTTTGGCCTGCCAAATGAGTTCTGTTATACTCACAGACACCATTCAAACAGTTTTAGAAACTTTGGAGTGTTTTCTATCCAAAGCTAATAATTATATGCATATTCTAGTTTCTGGGCAGGAGTAATAATCAGATTAAATCGGGTACGTTTTTTATCCGGCCGTGAAAATACTGCCCCTGAGCCATAACAGGTTAAGAAATCCCACTATGCGCTCAGACAAACCATCAAACAGGCAAAGCGTCAATACAGGACCAAGATTGAATCCTACTACACCGGTTCTGATGCTCGTCGGATGTGGGTACCATAGTACCCACAAAGCTCATCACTAAGCTAAGGACCCTGGGGCTAAACACCTCCCTCTGCAACTGGATCCTGGACTTCCTGACGGGCTGCCCCCAGGTGGTAAGGGTAGGCAACAACACATCTGCCACGCTGATCCTCAACACTGGGGCCCCTCAGGGGTGCGTGTTTAGTCCCCTCTTGTACTCCCTGTTCACCCACGACTGCGTGGCCGAGCATGACTCCAACACCATCATTAAGTTTGCTGACGACACAACAGTGGTAGGCCTGATCACCGACAACGATGAAACAGCTTATAGGGAGGAGATCAGAGACCGGGCCGTGTGGTGCCAGGATAGCAACCTCTCCCTGAGGAGCTGATTGTGGACTACGGGGCTGTAGTGTAGCAGGTCGAGAGTTTCAAGTACCTTGGTGTCCACATTACCAAGAAACTATCATGGTCCAAACACACCAAGACAAGTGTGAAAAGGGTATGGCAACACCTTTTCCCCCTCAGGAGACTGAAAAGATTTGGTATGGATCCTCAAAAAGTTCTACAGCTGCACCATTGAGAGCAAATGTAACCTTAATTTAACTAGGCAAGTCAGTTAAGTACAAATTGTTTTTTACAATGACGGTCTACCCCGGCCAAACCCGGACGACACTGGGCCAATTGTGCAACGCCCTATGGGACTCCCAATCATGGCCGGATGTGGTACAGCCTGGATTCAAACCAGGGACTGCACCGCCTGGTATGACAACTGCTCGGCATCTGCTCGCTACAGAAGGTAGTGCATATGGCCCAGTACCTCACTGGGGCCAAGCTTCCTGACATTCAGGACCTCTATATCAGGCGGTGTCAGAGAAATGCCCAAACAATTGTCAAAGACTCCAGTCACCCAAGTCATAGACTTCTCTCTGCTACCGCACGGCAAGCGGTACCGGAGCGCCAAGTCCAGGACCGAAAGGGTCCTTAACAGCTTCAAATCAAATCAAAGTTTGTTGGTCACATACACATGGTTAGCAGATGTTAATGCGAGTGTAGCGAAATGCTTGTGCTTCTAGTTCTGACAGTGCAGTAATATCTAACAAGTAATCTAACAAATTTACAACGACTACCTTTTACACACAAATGTAAAGGGATGAATAAGAATATGTATATATACATATTTGGATCAGTGATGGCCATGATGCATAGGCAAGATGCAGTAGATGGTATAGAACACAGTATATAGATATGAGATGATACCTTTATTAAGTCCATTTATTAAAGTGGCCAGAGATTTGACTCAGTATGTTGGCAGCAGCCTCTCTATGTTAGTGATGGCTGTTTAACAGTTTGATGGCCTTGAGATAGAAGCTGTTTTTCAGTCTCTCAGGTCCCAGCTTTGATGCACCTGTACTGACCTCGCTTTCTGTATGATTGCGGGGTGAACAGGCAGTGGCTCGGGTGGTTGTTGTCCTTGATGATCTTTTTGGCCTTCCTGTGACATCGGGTGGTGTAGGTGTCCTGGAGGACAGGTAGTTTGCCCCCGGTGATGCGTTGTGCAGACCGCACCACCCTCTGGAGAGCCTTGCGGTTGTGGGCGCAGCAGTTGCCGTACCAGGCGGTAATACAGCCGACAGGATGCTCTCGATTGTGCATCTGTAAAAGTTTGTGAGTGATTTAGGTGACAAGCTACATTTCTCCAGCCTCCTGAGGTTGAAGAGGTGCTGTTGCGCCTTCTTCACCAGACTGTCTGTGTGGGTGGACCATTTCAGTTTGTCTGTGATGTCTACGTCGAGGAACTTAAAACTTTCTACCTTCTCCACTATAATTAATCAAATGGCCACTCAGATTATTTACATTGACCCCCCCCTCCCCCTTTTGTTTTTACACTGCTGCTACTCGCTGTTTATTATTAATGCATAGTCACTTTACAAATGACCTCAACTAACCTGTACCCCCGCACATTGACTCGGTACCGCTACCCCCTGTACTTAGCCTCGTTATTGTTATGTAATTTTTTTGTGTTCTTGGTTAAGGGCTTGTAAGTAAGCATTTCACGCTAAGGTCACTGTAGCCTGTATACACTTTCTCAAAATAATCCAAATGAATCTAAAATAACCTAGGATATTTTATTTTTTATTTAGTTTAAGCTAAACAATAAATATAGTAATCTTAAAAATACAATCCCCAATCTGTGAAATCCCTAAACCAGCTGGACAGCTAGCTGTGTTGTATTTAGCATTTCACTGTAATGTTTACACCTGTTGTATTTAGCATTTCACTGTAATGTTTACACCTGTTGTATTTAGCATTTCACTGTAATGTTTACACCTGTTGTATTTAGCATTTCACGGTAATGTTTACACCTGTTGTATTCAGCATTTCACTGTAATGTTTACACCTGCTGTATTCAGCAATTCATGGTAATGTTTACACCTGTTGTATTCAGCATTTCACTGTAATGTTTACACCTGTTGTATTCAGCATTTCACGGTAATGTTTACACCTGTTGTATTCAGCATTTCACGGTAATGTTTACACCTGTTGTATTCAGCATTTCATGGTAATGTTTACACCTGTTGTATTTAGAATTTCACGGTAATGTTTACACCTGTTGTATTCAGCATTTCATGGTAATGTTTACACCTGTTGTATTTAGCATTTCACGGTAATGTTTACACCTGTTGTATTCAGCATTTCATGGTAATGTTTACACCTGTTGTATTCAGCATTTCACTGTAATGTTTACACCTGCTGTATTCAGCATTTCATGGTAATGTTTACACCTGCTGTATTCAGCATTTCACGGTAATGTTTACACCTGTTGTATTCAGCATTTCACTGTAATGTTTACACCTGTTGTATTCAGCATTTCACTGTAATGTTTACACCTGTTGTATTCAGCATTTCATGGTAATGTTTACACCTGTTGTATTCAGCTTTTCACTGTAATGTTTACACCTGTTGTATTTAGCATTTCACGGTAATGTTTACACCTGTTGTATTTAGCATTTCACAGTAATGTTTACACCTGTTGTATTTAGCATTTCACTGTAATGTTTACACCTGTTGTATTCAACATTTGACTGTAATGTTTACACCTGTTGTATTCAGCATTTCACTGTAATGTTTACACCTGTTGTATTCAACATTTCACTGTAATGTTTACACCTGTTGTATTCAGCATTTCACTGTAATGTTTACACCTGTTGTATTCAACATTTCACTGTAATGTTTACACCTGTTGTATTCAGCATTTCACTGTAATGTTTACACCTGTTGTATTTAGAATTTCACGGTAATGTTTACACCTGTTGTATTCAGCATTTCACTGTAATGTTTACACCTGTTGTATTCAACATTTCACTGTAATGTTTACACCTGTTGTATTCAGCATTTCATGGTAATGTTTACACCTGTTGTATTTAGCATTTCACGGTAATGTTTACACCTGTTGTATTCAGCATTTCATGGTAATGTTTACACCTGTTGTATTCAGCATTTCACTGTAATGTTTACACCTGCTGTATTCAGCATTTCATGGTAATGTTTACACCTGCTGTATTCAGCATTTCATGGTAATGTTTACACCTGTTGTATTCAGCATTTCACTGTAATGTTTACACCTGTTGTATTCAGCATTTCACGGTAATGTTTACACCTGTTGTATTCAGCATTTCACGGTAATGTTTACACCTGTTGTATTCAGCATTTCATGGTAATGTTTACACCTGCTGTATTCAGCATTTCACGGTAATGTTTACACCTGTTGTATTCAGCATTTCACTGTAATGTTTACACCTGTTGTATTCAGCATTTCACTGTAATGTTTACACCTGTTGTATTCAGCATTTCACGGTAATGTTTACACCTGTTGTATTTAGCATTTCACGGTAATGTTTACACCTGTTGTATTCAACATTTCACTGTAATGTTTACACCTGTTGTATTCAGCATTTCACTGTAATGTTTACACCTGTTGTATTCAACATTTCACTGTAATGTTTACACCTGTTGTATTCAGCATTTCACTGTAATGTTTACACCTGTTGTATTCAGCATTTCACGGTAATGTTTACACCTGTTGTATTCAGCATTTCACGGTAATGTTTACACCTGTTGTATTCAGCATTTCACGGTAATGTTTACACCTGTTGTATTCAGCATTTCACGGTAATGTTTACACCTGTTGTATTCAGCATTTCACGGTAATGTTTACACCTGTTGTATTCAGCATTTCACGGTAATGTTTACACCTGTTGTATTCAGCATTTCACTGTAATGTTTACACCTGTTGTATTCAGCATTTCACGGTAATGTTTACACCTGTTGTATTCAGCATTTCACTGTAATGTTTACACCTGTTGTATTCAGCATTTCACTGTAATGTTTACACCTGTTGTATTCAGCATTTCACGGTAATGTTTACACCTGTTGTATTCAGCATTTCACGGTAATGTTTACACCTGTTGTATTCAGCATTTCACGGTAATGTTTACACCTGTTGTATTCAGCATTTCACGGTAATGTTTACACCTGTTGTATTCAGCATTTCACGGTAATGTTTACACCTGTTGTATTCATCATTTCACGGTAATGTTTACACCTGTTGTATTCAGCATTTCACTATAATGTTTACACCTGTTGTATTCAGCATTTCACGGTAATGTTTACACCTGTTGTATTCAGCATTTCACTGTAATGTTTACACCTGTTGTATTCAGCATTTCACGGTAATGTTTACACCTGTTGTATTTGGCATTTTATGGTAATGTTTACACCTGTTGTATTCAGCATTTCACGGTAATGTTTACACCTGTTGTATTTGGCATTTCACGGTAATGTTTACACCTGTTGTATTCAGCAATTCACTGTAATGTTTACACCTGTTGTATTCGGCATTTCACGGTAATGTTTACACCTGTTGTATTTGGCATTTCATGGTAATGTTTACACCTGTTGTATTCAGCATTTCACTGTAATGTTTACACCTGCTGTATTCAGCATTTCATGGTAATGTTTACACCTGTTGTATTCAGCATTTCACGGTAATGTTTACACCTGCTGTATTCAGCATTTCATGGTAATGTTTACACCTGTTGTATTCAGCATTTCACGGTAATGTTTACACCTGTTGTATTCAGCATTTCACGGTAATGTTTACACCTGTTGTATTTGGCATTTCATGGTAATGTTTACACCTGTTGTATTCAGCATTTCACGGTAATGTTTACACCTGTGTATTCAGCATTTCACGGTAATGTTTACACCTGCTGTATTTGGCATTTCATGGTAATGTTTACACCTGTTGTATTCAGCATTTCACGGTAATGTTTACACCTGTTGTATTCAGCATTTCACGGTAATGTTTACACCTGTTTTATCAGCATTTCACGTAATGTTTACACCTGTTGTTTTTGGCATTTCACGGTAATGTTTACACCTGTTGTATTCAGCATTTCACGGTAATGTTTACACCTGTTGTTTTTGGCATTTCACGGTAATGTTTACACCTGTTGTATTCAGCATTTCACTGTAATGTTTACACCTGTTGTATTCAACATTTCACTGTAATGTTTACACCTGTTGTATTCAGCATTTCACGGTAATGTTTACACCTGTTGTATTCAGCATTTCACTGTAATGTTTACACCTGTTGTATTCAGCATGTGACAAATAACATTTGATTTGTTTCTAACTTTAAGAAGCTCAGTAGTAACTATCGTACTGTGACATCATACAATAACACCACACAATGTTTTTATGTATTTTATGTTTATTTAACCTTTATTTAACTAGGCAAGTCAGTTAAGAACAAATAATAAGATATTAACAATGACAGCCAAACCCTAACCCGGACGACACTGGGCCAATTGTGCGCCGCCCTATGGGACTCCCAATCACGGTCAGTTATGATACAGCCTGGAATCAAACCAGGGTCTGTAGTGACACCTCTAGCACTGAGATGCAGTGCCTTAGACCGCTGCGCCACTCGGGAGCCCAAGGTGATGGGGAACAGGTAGTCTGACTTCTGAGGCAATAAACCTGTAGAGCGTCATCCTCTTTTATGAAGTTGCCCAATTTTTATCCCTTAATTGTTGTAAGGATTTGGTCTGGTAAGCTGATCCTAGATCTGTGCTAATGACAGACAATAACAATCACACTTACCTTCTTTTCTTTTCCGGTGAGATGAACACTCCTCTCTTTCTCTATCTCTTCTGTCTTGCTCTCCTTTAGCCGCATCTTTCCTTCCATGCTGGAGGACTATATACACGACCTTTGACGTTACTTATGTCATACACACACACACACACACACACACACACACACACACACACACACACACACCACACACACACACACACACACACACACACACTCACATACGCGCACGCACGCATACACGCACACGCACGCACACACACACGCGCGCACGCACACACGTGCGCACACACACGCACACACGCACACGCGCACACACATGCATACGCACACACACACACACACATAATGGGTGATATTGATTGGTGATGTGTGTAGGCCTGGTCAGATAAGAGGAAGCTATATGAGATGTTTGTTCTGAGACAGTAGAGATGAAATCCCAATAAGAAGCTCTGACCTTGACAGATTGACTGACTGACTGGGGGGTGTTAGTATGTGAGTGGGGGTGCAGAGGTGGCATCTTTAAAACAATGAATAACATTTTGAAATTAGAGTCACTCTCTCTGTTTATATACATTCAGTGTCTGAGCGTCTCTCTCTATCTCTCTGTCTCTCTCTCACTCTCCCACACTCTCTCCCTATCTCTCTGTCTCCCTCTCTCTCCCTCTCCCACTCTCTCATCTCTCTATCTCTCTGTCTCTCTCTCTCTCTCTCTCTCTCTCTCTCTCTCTCTCTCACTCTCCCAATCTCTCTGTCTCCCTCTCTCTCCGATGAACTCTCATTAGTAGACTGTTCTCATTGAAGTGCCATTTTGTTTTATAACTTATACAATAACATCCCTAGAGCAGCACCCCCCCCCCCCCCCTTCATCCCCCTCTGGTACCCCCTCTCACCCCATACTCCTATCTCCCTTTGTCTGGCCAATGAAAAGCCACTACACTCTCTTCACCTCGCTCCCTCTGTTCTCCTCTCCCTCTCAGCTTTGCTCTGTCTGCTCTCTCACACACACAACAACAACAACAACAATAATAAAAACAACAATAATAATAATAGCAGACATAATAATAACTATAATAACAATAACAATAATAATAATGATAATAACAATAATAATAATAGCAATAATAATAATAATAATAATAATAATAATAACAATAATAATACAAACAGTAATAATAATAGCAATAATAACAAGAATAATAACAATATTAATAATAATAATAACAATAATAATAATAATAATAATAACAATAATAATAGCAATAATAATAACAACAAAACCAACAGTAATAATAACAATAATAGCAATAATAATAATAATAGCAATAATAATAATAATAGCAATAATAATAGCAATAACAATAATAATAGCAATAATAATAGCAATAACAATAATAATAACAATAATAACATAATAATAATAACAATAATAATAATAGGAATAACAATAATAACAACAATAAGAATAGTAATAACAACCATAATAACAATAATAACAATAACAATAATAATAACAATAATAATAACAATAATAACAATAATAACAATAACAATAATAATAACAATAACAATAATAATAATAATAATAACAATAACAATAATAACAATAATAATAACAATAACAATAATAACAATAACAATAATAATAACAATAATAACAATAACAATAATAATAACAATAATAACAATAACAATAATAATAACAATAACAATAATAATAACAATAATAATAACAATAATAACAATAACAATAATAACGATTATAATAATAACTAACAATAATAATAATAACAATAATAACTATGATAAGAATAGTAATAACAATTATAATAACAATAACAATAATAATAATAATAATAATAACAGTAACAATAAAAAATAAAAATAAAAATAATAATAATAATAATACAGGGTATTCCATTAATCTTTCCTCTGTTCCCTCCTGAGAGAGAGAACCAGCTTGTGTGTGGCTTGTCTGATAGATATTCTCTGATAGGATATCAATTCAATTTAAGGGCTTTATTGTCGTGGGAAACAGATGTTTACGTTGCCAAAGCAAGGGAAGTAGATAATAAATAAAAGTGAAATGAACAATAAAAATGAACAGTAAACATTACAGTCAAAAAGTTCCAAGGGAATAGAGACATTACAAATGTCATATTATAGCTATATACAGTGTTGTAACGATGTGCAAATGGATAAAGTACAAAAGGGAAAATAATTAAACATAAATATGGGTTGTATTTACAATGGTGTTTGTTCTTCACTGGTTGCCCTTTTCTTGTGGCAACAGGTCACACATATTTCTGCTGTGATGGCACACTGTGGTATTTCACCCAATAGACATGGGAGTTTATCAAAATTGGGTTTGTTTTTAAAATCTTTGTGGATCTGTGTAATCTGAGGGAAATATGTGTCTCTAATATGGTCATACATTTGGTATGAGGTTAGGAAGTGCAGCTCAGTTTCCACCTCATTATGTGGGCAGTGTGCACATAGCCTGTCTTCTCTTGAGAGCCAGGTCTGCCTACGGCAACCTTTCTCAATAGCAAGGCTATGCTCACTGAGTCTGTACATAGTCAAAGCTTTCCTTAAGTTTGGGTCAGTCACAGTGGTCAGGTATTCTGTCACTGTGTACTCTCTGTTTAGGGCCAAATAGCATTCTAGTTTGCTCTGTTTTGTTGTTAATTCTTCCCAATGTGTCAAGTAATTATCTTTTTGTTTTCTCATGATTTGGTTGGGTCTAATTGTGTTGCTGTCCTGGGGCTCTGCGGTGTTTGTTTGAGTTTGTGAACAGAGGACCAGTTCTTAGGCGACTCTTCTCCAGGTTCATCTCTCTGTAGGTGATGGCTTTGTTATGGTAGGTTTGGTAATTGCTTCCTTTTAGGTGGTTGTAGAATTTGACGGCTCTTTTCTGGATTTTGATAATTAGCTGGTATCAGCATAATTCTGCTCTGCATGCATTATTTGGTGTTTTACATTGTACATGGAGGATATTTTTGCAGAATTCTGCATGCAGAGTCTCAATTTGGTGTTGGTCCCATTTTGTGAATTCTTGGTTGGTGAGCGGACCCCAGACCTCACAACCATAAAGGGCAATGGGTTCTATAACTGATTCAAGTATTTTTTGCCAGATCCTAATTGGTATGTCTAATTTTATGTTTTGATGGCATAGAAGACCCTTCTTGGCTTGTCTCTCAGCGCGTTCAAAGCTTTGTGGAAGTTACCTGTGGTGCTGATGTTTATGCCGAGGTATGTATAGGTTTTTGTGTGCTCTAGGACAACGGTGTCTAGATAGAATTTGTATTTGTGGTCCTTGTGATTGGACCATTATTTTTGTCTTACTGAGATTTACTGCAGACTGTTCTAGTGCCTTTGACAATTCGTTGATATAAATATGTTGAAAATGGCTCAAGCTGCATCCCTGTTTCACCCCACGTCCCTGTGGAAAGAAATGTGTGTTTTTTGCCAATTTTAACCTCACATTTGTTGTTTGTGTACATGGATTTTATAATGTCGTATGTTTTTCCTCAGACCCTCGTGCCAAATTGAGTCAAAAGCTTTTTAGAAATCAACAAAGCATGAGAAGACTTTACCTTTGTTTTGGTCTGTTTGCTTGTCAATTAGGGTGTGCAGGGTGAATACGTGGTCTGTCGTATGGTAATTTAGTAAAAAGACAATTTCACATTTTCTCAGTATATTGTTTTCACTGAGGAAATGTACGAGTCTGCTGTTAATAATAAAGCAGAAGATTTTCCCAAGGTTGCTGTTGACGCATATCCCACGGTAGTTATTGAGGTCAAATTTGTCTTCACTCTTGTGGATTGGGGTAATCAGTCCTTGGTCCCAAATAATGGGTAAGATGCCAGAGCTGAGAATGATGTTAAAAAGTTTAAGTGTAGCCAATTGGAATTGGTGGTCTGTATATTTTATCATTTCATTTAGGATACCTCCCTCTCCAACCCCCCATTCTATCCACCCCTCCACTTACAGCACTCCCTTTCTTCTTATTCCACACACATGGGCTCCCGAGTGGCGCAGTGGTCTAAGGCACTGCATCTCAGTGCTAGATGCGTCACTACAGACCCTGGCTTGATTCCAGGCTGTATCACAACCGGCTGTGATTGGGAGTCCCCTAGGACGGTGCATAATTGGCCCAGCGTCGTCCGAGTTTGGCCGGGGTAGGCCGTCATTGTAAATAAGAATTTGTTCTTAACTGACTTGCCTAGTTAAATAAAGGTTAAATAAACAAATAAACACACACACACACACACTCTGTTGCAATATCAAACTTCTAGTATAGTGTTACATTAACAGTAATACACTTCCAGCTCTCTTTGAATCGGCCTAATTGGAGGATGAATCTCCGATGTCTTCAGGTTTGGTGGTTCGTGTTTGGTTCAATTCTTTAACTCAACTTTTAAGTTTCAAATTGTATTAGTCGTAGGTACATAATACACATGGTTTTTACCGTTCAACAAAACACTTACTTGCAGGTTCCTTCTCGAAAATGCAACAACAATCATAAATAATAAAATATAAAAATATGAACATAAAGTAAATGGCTCAGTAGAGTTTTTGTTGTTGTTGCGTAAGTGTAATTAATACAGGAAGTCACAATTTATAGTCTAATATTTACACATGTTTTGGGGGCTTAAATTGTGCAGTATTTAGTATAATGATGAGTCTGATAGCAGTAGTTGTGATGTGTATGTAGCATGAATGTGTGTGTGTCTGTATGTGTAGCATGAATGTGTGTGTGTGTGTGTGTGTGTGTGTGTGTGTGTGTGTGTGTGTGTGTGTGTGTGTGTGTGTGTGTGTGTGTGTGTGTGTGTGTGCTACGGTCAGAGAGTCAGTGCAGGTGGTCAGTCCAGTTCAAGTGTTCAGCAGTCTGATGGCTTGTAGATAGAAACTGTCTGAGTCTGTTGGTATCAGACCTCGTGCTGTGATACTGTCTGCCTGGTGATAAGGGAGAGAACAGCTCGTGGCTGGGGTGTGTGGGGTCCTTGATAATGCTGCTGGCCTTGCTCAGGCACTGTTTTGAATGGATATCCTGGATGGGTGGGAGCACGGTCCTGGGCCGTCTTCACCACCAGCTGGAAGGCCTTGAGGTCATGGACGAAGGAATTCCTATACCAGGCAGTGATGCAACCGGCCAGGACGCTCTTGATGGTGCAGCGGTAGTATTTGGAGAGGACCCGGGGTGGCATGCTGAATTTCTTCAGGAGGTAGAGATGCTGTTGCGGCCTCTTGACAACAGTGGTGGTGTTCTTGGTCCATGTCAAGTCCTCGGAACATAAAACTGTTGACTCTCTCTAGGAATCCCGTTGATGTGGATCGGGGAACGTTCTCTCCTAACTCCTAACATCTGGCGGGAATGAACATTGGACCAGTAACCGAAAGGTTGCTGGATCGAATCCCCGAGGTGACAAGGTAAAAATCTGTCGTTCTGCCCCTGAGCAAGGCAAATAACCCTGCTTGGGTTAAATGCGGGAGACACATTTCAGTTGAATGCATTCAGTTGTACAACTGACTGGGTATCCCCCTTTCCCATTTCTCTACTGATTAGTGTCTATGGCTGTCTAAGGGATCCACTGGTCTTGGTCCACTTGATGTGGATATGCGTGTGTGTGTGTGTTTGTGTAGCATGAATGTGCGTGTGCGGTCTCAAGGGCTTTAAGATTATGTTGACAAAAGGTGCACCTGGTGCCCTTAGATTGAGTTTCTACCCCCTCGTCCCCTCTCCTCCTCTCTCATCCCCCATTAGCCCAGTTGTTGTCTTGGGAATATTTAGAGATTAGGCACAAGCTTAATGGTACGATGTGAACGTTAATGTCTGCTGAGAGGCTTGGGGGAAGGTTGTGTTAATCCAGCTAACCTGACCTAAACACACTGTTGCCTTTCAGAGAGTCAAAGAAGAAGAAACGTCGATGCTGAAGTCTTCATGGCCTGGTGTGTTTTTCTTTACACCAGTGATTCTTCCTTTCCTTTATCTCTCTTTCTCTCGCTCGCACGTGCACACACACGCACACACACCCTGCATCTCCATAATAAATGGCCTTCCACACCCTGTAGGTGAGTAGGTCTCCGTGTGCGTGGCGCAGCCTGAGGGTCGCGTGACTAAAATGGATGGCCCTACTTAGGGTCTGAGGATTACACATAATATAAAGTGTCTTCCCCTGACATCCAGCAGGAATGATTTAACATGGCCTTATAGGAACGACTCAGGCCCTTCCTGGACTACTTTATATTATTCATTATTATGAGTCCAGTAATTAGCCAATGACGTGTCTATTTTTACCTGATGATCACACAAGCAATGATGTCTCCGATCTATATCCCATCACATTCATCATTACATTAATATCTACCATCCTAGGCTGTCTGGGTAATGATGGCTCTCATTCTGATCATGTACCGAGAAACACACAGAACAGACCGGTCGCCCAGCCTATAACATGAAATGATTTCATTATTCACCAATAACAACAATCCATTTATTAATCAAATGAATGTTGATGTTCACAGAGGGTTTAAAAGCATGCTAACTGGGAGACATTGACTTGAATTGGTTTTTGGTTAGGAAATGCTAATAGTATTAGAAGAAGTGGCTGCCTAGGTTGAACAAAACCAAAGCTGGATTGCAGTTTCACCTTGTCCATTGACTGCTTTTGAAGGTAAGGAAAGAAATATGTAAATATTTAATTTGGCTGAACCATTCCTTTAAATTCTTGGAAACGTTCGTCATCAGTTGATAGACTAGGCTACAGCAGAGCTCTCCATCTAGAATGAAGGGCTCGGGGACTGCAGTAGGCCTTGGTCAAAACTAAACGTGAAAGCATTCAAAAATAAAAGTAGCCTAATGTATTATCGTCAGAGAGTGCTCGGAGTAAAGGTAGATAGGCATACAATTATTTAATATAAAAAGGGCTATAAATAGATGCGTGTGTCGCGTTGGCTACAGACCTAACCTGCTTCGACAGTTCCGCTGCTCACGCCGCCAGAGTCATTGCATTTTGGTACAGAAGTACTGGAAGTGCAGTCCTTTCCAATGGAAAGCTGTGTTTGCCTTGCGTCGCAGAGGCTACAGGGTGTTCTGTGTGCTGCATACATTTTGATTTATCGAACGTATGCGTCAAACTGTAGGCATAGACGGCTTGACAGAAATGGTAGCAGAAGGTCAATGTTGAACACATATCCAGATGATACTGCGTTCCATTTAGCGCAAAAGCACTGTGGGTGTGATCGAGGCTTACAATTTGTGTTGATTGTATTTCCCCGCGTCGATGGAATAGCAGAAATAAAACAACAGACTGTTTTTAGAGTAGATTTTCCTTGTTCACTGTTTAAAACAGTGAGACATTTCAGACACTGACTGACTAACAGTTTAGAGTTGATCGTTTTACATGTAGGAGCCGAAGTCAGCGGTGAGGACTATGGTATATATTCGCTGCACCTCGCTCGGTTTACAGATCAACTCCACTCCGCTGACAGCTGGAAAACGGAAAGCTGTAGCTCTCCACACAGCCTTAAAATACACCTTATTTTGTTCTGAAATGTATTTATTCAAACCCTGTTTCGTCTTTAGTGTATATTTAGAAAGCAATCATTTGTAGCCTGGTTATGAAAATATCCTATTTAGAAATGCAACTAATATACATGCATTTACCATGCGTGTTTTTTTATTTACCTTTTGCCATATAAAAAAGTAGTAATACTATTTTTCCACGATATTTGCCATAGGCCTATTATCATTTATTTTAGGATTATATTATCAGATTTTTTGTGTGTAAAAATGTCAAATGTATTTGTTCAATAACAAATAATTTAATAATTTAAGCCACATCAATCATGAGGTTTTGAGTGATCATTTCCTAAATAAATATTTCTACAAATTCTAAAATGGTTAGTATTGACATTATTTCATAGGCTACACACAACGAACATTACAATTAATTTGTCTCTAGTTGCCAGATGTTACAGAGTGAGAAAGTAGGATCGAAGCCTCCTCTCTCTCTCTGCTGTCTGTGACCCCTGGGCAGGCAGAGTGGCTGGGAAATCCCCCTGCTCTGGAAGAGGCCTGTTGGGGTTCAGGAGTGGACTACGGAGAGATAAAGATTAGGGAAAGAGAGAGAGAGGAGACTGAGATAGAGAGAGATTAATGTCAGATGGAATCTTCACATAACTTTGTGGACTGTCTCACACACACTAACACCGGGTTTGGCCCTCATTGTAAATAAGAATTGGTTCTTAACTGACTTGCATAGTTAAATAAAGGTTAAATAAATTAAAAACTAAAAAACATTTATACGGAATCCTTCACTCAGTCGTATATGCAAATAGCTAAAAAGGGCAACCCGAAGCCTGTGTGTTTAGAGAGGAAGAAGTACAGAACAGAGAAACATAGTAGTAGTTATGGAGGAGTATGGACAGGGATGGGGGGAGCTAGACAGAGGAGTGTCAGTCAGCAGAAGAATACAGGCTGTCTGTGTGTGAACAGGGATGAGGATAAGCCTGCTGCTTCTCTTCAGGACCATTATCCTACAGGAGAGGAACCTGTGGGGGGTAGCGTACACAGGCAGCACACACAGACACACATCTGATTCCGGTGATATTCCATGGGAATCCTGTCAGCTGCTCCCGAACGCTTCAGTCTCCCGCTATCTCCTCCCTCTCTCTCCTCTGTTTTTCTCTCTCCCGCTATCTCCTCCCTCTCTCTCCTCTGTTTTTCTCTCTCCCGCTATCTCCTCCCTCTCTCTCCTGTTTTTCTCTCTCCCGCTATCTCCTCCCTCTCTCTCCTCTGTTTTTCTCTCTCCCGCTATCTCCTCCCTCTCTCTCCTCTGTTTTTCTCTCTCCCGCTATCTCCTCCCTCTCTCTCCTCTGTCTCTCTGTTCCTGGCCCTAAACACCTCTGTCAGAGCGATCTGGTTCCATTCTGAACCAGAATCTTGGCCAGGCAGCTGGGAGTAAATGTTCCCTGGATCATCACCCTCACAACACACACACAGACAGGATTAACCCTCTCACGATTCCCACAATGACTTACACCCAACTACAGCTGCTAATGCTGTTCTGCTAATGGTCATTTTTCATTTGAATTACTAAGTTCATGTTTAATTTAAATACAAGTTTAAATGAATTACTAAATACATGTTTAATTATTATTACTTATGACTTCATTTGAGCTCTTCATCTGGACTTTTTGGGCCAGTTTCCTGCTTCCAGATGAAGCAGGAAAGTCAATGGAGAATTGTGTGTGAAACGACTGATGTTCTGCGGCTTAGTGTTTTGACTTTTGATCAGGCACCTCATCGGGCAGCATGGGGGTCCTCACTCAGCTGTTAACCCCCCCCCCCGGGGAGAAGCAGTGGCTGCTGTGAGGTGATCAATGATGGACGACGGCTCTGCTCCCACTCCAGAATGGGAATGCTGTGAATGGATTGAATGAGAGGGAGGAAAGGAGGAGGAAGGGGCGATGAATAAGGACAGGGGAGGAGGGAAGGAGAGTGGTGGACAAGGAGGTAGGGAGGGGGCATGTTTAAACAGCCTGGACTTGAGTGACAGGGCTGATAGAGGGTGAGGGTTGAAGAGTTGCTGGGGGGCTGAGATGTGAGGGGAAAGTGAGCTTTTAATTCCCCGAGCAGAAGCAGATGTAGCAGAATGGCACACACACACACACACACACACACACACACACACACACACACACACACACACACACACACACACACACACACACACACACACACACACAACACACACACACACACACACACACACACACACACACACACACACACAGCTAGGCAGCTGGAAGTCATCAGGGACAGGGGTGCACATCGAGTGTGTGTGTGTGTGTGCAGGGGAAACCTGGACCACTATAAAAGGGGCATGCAGAAACTGCTAAACACTAGACAGAAGACGGCAAATGAGAGAGAGAGCGAGAGTCTGTGTTTGTCATCCCTTCATCCATCCAGAGATGGAGGTAAAGAGGTTAAACAAAGAGAAACATGTTATTAAACAGCAGGCTTAGGGAGGTAGATCTGTTCTTTATTCAACCAAAGCAGAAAAATGCATTTTACAAAAAGCACTTGAACAGAGCTGTTAAATCAAGCTCGATCTTCTCACTAGCTACAAACCAGGCCCTGACGACACCCCGACACAGGCTTCCTGTAAGTCCTCCTCCTCGCCTTTTCACCAAGTCACTCTCTTTCTTTATCCAGAACACTTCTTTATTTGGTGACTTGAAATAGAAACATTTGAGGATGTTTTATGATTTTTCAGTTGTAAAAAACTGATCCAAACCAAAGTGAACACAGATGGAAACATGAGTATAAAATACAAACATAAAAACAACGAAACAACGTCGCTGCACATAGAAAAATAAATCAATACTTTGTGTTCAGTCACTGTCTCCTATTGTCTGCTCATAAGATTCACACAAAATGAGGTTTCATTGGCTATCCTTCACACCAGCACGGCCAATCACAATCACTTATTTACACCCCACAGCCAATGAAAAATATAGATTTATTTACACAAACGAGGTAAAAACTGTGCCATTGAATCCACACCCCTCCCCACAATAGCAGCTATATACACCACCACCACCACTACCGCCTCCACCACCACCACCACCTCCACCACCTCCACCCCCTCCAACACCACCTCCTCCACCACCTCCACCTCCACCACCACCTCCACCACCTCCACCCCCTCCAACACCACCTCCTCCACCACCTCCACCTCCACCACCACCTCCACCACCTCCACCACCTCCTCTAGTTCAATCTTTCTGAATACACAACAACTATTTGTTTCCATTAAAAATGTTTACAGCAAGAGTGAGAAGAACTTAAAACAGTAGTATAAAACAAACGCTTGAAAGAACAGCCGGCACTTATAAATAAATAAAAAGAGATCATTTCTAAAGTTTGTTTCTGTAGTTTGTGAAAGCAGCACAATACAGTTTCCAGCTTCTCAGAATGTGTTGTGTGATCTGTTGCCTGGGCAACGCAGCTTGACAACCAGTAATATGGTGAGAATGGATGTCTGACAGGAGAGACAGGAAGAGGAGTATGAGTAACCCCGCCCCCTCGGCCTTAGGCACTTGGGGATTGGACCCTGACTGGCCAGTCTTGAATGTTGTGGATTCCTATTGGCCGATGCTGAGAGTTGTGGGCCCTAATCGTCTGGTTTGTGTGTGTGAGGTAGGTACAGCAGAAAGACAGTCATAGCAATGCTTCCATGGCTGAGCAGTCAGTCAGTCAGTCAGTCAGTCAGTCAGTCTTACATTAGAGTGGTCTCTGGTCAGGTCTTATGCTATTTTGAATGAAATATTATTCTATTATTTACATTACATTTAAGTCATTTAGCAGACGCTCTTATCCAGAGCGACTTACAAATTGGTGCATTCACCTTATGATATCCAGTGGAAACAACCACTTTACAATAGTGCAATCTAAATCTTTTAAGGGGGGGGGGGGGGGGGGTTTAGAAGGATTACTTTATCCTATCCTAGGTATTCCTTAAAGAGGTGGGGTTTCAGGTGTCTCCGGAAGGTGGTGATTGACTCCGCTGTCCTGGCGTCGTGAGGGAGCTTGTTCCACCATTGGGGTGCCAGAGCAGCGAACAGTTTTGACTGGGCTGAGCGGGAACTGTGCTTCCTCAGAGGTAGGGGGGCCAGCAGGCCAGTGGTGGATGAACGCAGTGCCCTTGTTTGGGTGTAGGGCCTGATCAGAGCCTGAAGGTATGGAGGTGCCGTTCCCTTCACAGCTCCGTAGGCAATCACCATGGTCTTGTAGCGGATGCGAGCTTCAACTGGAAGCCAGTGGAGAGAGAGCGGAGGAGCGGGGGTGACGTGAGAGAACTTGGGAAGGTTGAACACCAGACGGGGCTGCGGCGTTCTGGATGAGTTGTAGGGGTTTTAATGGCACAGGCAGGGGAGCCCAGCCAACAGCGAGTTGCAGTAATCCAGACGGGAGATGACAAGTGCCTGGATTAGGACCCTGCGCCGCTTCCTGTGTGAGGCAGGGTCGTACTCTGCGAATGTTTGTAGAGCATGAACCTACAGGATCGGGTCACCGCCTTGATGTTAGTGGAGAACGACAGGGTGTTGTCCAGGATCACGCCAAGGTTCTTAGCACTCTGGGAGGAGGACACAAGGGAGTTGTCAACCGTGGATGGCGAGATCATGGAACGGGCAGTCCTTCCCCGGGAGGAAGAGCAGCTCCGTCTTGCCGAGGTTCAGCTTGAGGTGGGTGATCCGTCATCCACACTGATATGTCTGACAGACATGCAGAGATGCGATTCGCCGCCCTGGTTATCAGAAGGGGGGAAAGGAGAAGATTAATTGTGTGTCGTCTGCATAGCAATGATAGGAGAGACCATGTGAGGATATGACAGAGCCAAGTGACTTGGTGTATAGCGAGAATAGGAGAGGGCCTAGAACAGAGCCCTGGGGGACACCAGTGGTGAGAGCGCATGGTGCGGAGACAGATTCTCGCCACGCCACCTGGTAGGAGCGACCTGTCAGGTAGGACGCAATCCAAGCGTGGGCCGCGCCGGAGATGCCCAACTCGGAGAGGGTGGAGAGGAGGATCTGATGGTTCACAGTATCAAAGGCAGCAGATAGGTCCTAGAAGGATGAGAGCAGAGGAGAGAGAGTTAGCTTTAGCAGTGCGGAGAGCCTCCGTGACACAGAGAAGAGCAGTCTCAGTTGAATGCCCAGTCCTTGAAAACCTGTCTGATTAGGATCAAGAAGGTCATTCTGAGAGAGATAGCAGGAGAGCTGGCCAAGGACGGCACGTTCAAGAGTTTTGGAGAGAAAAGAAAGAAGGGATACTGGTCTGTAGTTGTTGACATCGGAGGGATCGAGTGTAGGTTTTTTCAGAAGGGGGTGCAACTCTCGCTCTCTTGAAGACGGAAGGGACGTAGCCAGCGGTCAAGGATGAGTTGATGAGCGAGGTGAGGTAGGGGAGAAGGTCTCCGGAAATGGTCTGGAGAAGAGAGGAGGGGATAGGGTCAAGCGGGCAGGTTGTTGGGCGGCCGGCCGTCACAAGACCGCGAGATTTCATCTGGAGAGAGAGGGGGAGAAAGAGGTCAAAGCACAGGGGTAGGGCCAGTGTGAGCAGGACCAGCGGTGTCGTTTGACTTAGCAAACGAGGATCGGATATCGTCAACCTTCTTTTCAAAATGGTTGACGAAGTCATCCGCAGAGAGGGAGGAGGGGGGGGAGGGGGAGGAGGATTCAGGAGGGGGGAGGGGGGGAGGGAGGGAAGGTAGCAAAGAGCTTCCTAGGGTTAGAGGCAGATGCTTGGAATTTAGAGTGGTAGAAAGTGGCTTTAGCAGCAGAGACAGAAGAGGAGAATGTAGAGAGGAGGGAGTGAAAGGATGCCAGGTCCGCAGGGAGGCGAGTTTTCCTCCATTTCCGCTCGGCTGCCCGGAGCCCTGTTCTGTGAGCTCGTAGTGAGTCGTCGAGCCACGGAGCAGGAGGGGAGGACCGAGCCGGCCTGGAGGATAGGGGACAGAGAAAATCAAAGGATGCAGAAAGGGAGGAGAGGAGGGTTGAGGAGGCAGAATCAGGAGATAGGTTGGAGAAGGTTTGAGCAGAGGGAAGAGATGATAGGATGGAAGAGGAGAGAGTAGCGGGAGAGAGAGAGCGAAGGTTGGGACGGCGCAATACCATCCGAGTAGGGGCAGAGTGAGAAGTGTTGGATGAGAGCAAGAGGGAAAAGGATACAAGGTAGTGGTCGGAGATTTGGAGGGGAGTTGCAATGAGATTAGTGGAAGAACAGCATCTAGTAAAGATGAGGTCAAGCGTATTGCCTGCCTTGTGAGTAGGGGGGGGAAGGTGAGAGGGTGAGGTCAAAAGAGGAGAGGAGTGGAAAGAAGGAGGCAGAGAGGAATGAGTCAAAGGTAGACGTGGGGAGGTTAAAGTCACCCAGAACTGTGAGAGGTGAGCCATCCTCAGGAAAGGAACTTATCAAGGCGTCAAGCTCATTGATGAACTCTCCAAGGGAACCTGGAGGGCGATAAATGATAAGGATGTTAAGCTTGAAAGGGCTGGTAACTGTGACAGCATGGAATTCAAATGAGGAGATAGACAGATGGGTGAGGGGAGAAAGAGAGAATGTCCACTTGGGAGAGATGAGGATTCCAGTGCCACCACCCCGCTGCGAGAACACGTGGGCAGACGAAGAGAGAGCAGTAGGAGTAGCAGTGTTATCTGTGGAAATATGTTTCCGTCAGCGCCAGGAAGTCTAGGGACTGGAGGGTAGCATAGGCTGAGATGAACTCAGCCTTGTTGGCTGCAGACCGGGATTATATTATATTATTAGATTATATATTATAATGCAGACAGTGGAGATTATTTCTTTATTTGTAGAACAACATGACAACACCCAATATTGAACCTTTGTAATTTCGTACAGGGCTGCTGTGGCATATTGCAGCCTACTTTACTGAAGAAACAATGTCAGAAATAGAAGGAAATGTGGTAGGGAAAGTCATTTTATGATATCGAAATTGTCTATCACACACTGATGCAATCCACAACACTTTCATTTACAATGTGGTAGGCCAATTGATTAAAAGTTGTTCTTCAATAACAACTGTATTTTCGCAAAGTTATAATCATCCTAATTAACATAGGCTATATTTCCAGTCAAATCATTTTATTTCAGTTGTAATATGTCTCTCTTACAAATCTCTTTTTAATATTTTGATTTCGCTGTTCCTGATAGGATGTTTCTTCATTTGGGCGGGAGTAGTGCAGGCAGGCCGTGACCACCCAGCCGGGTTGACTCCGTAACAGCGGCACATCACCCCTTTTATTACGCTACTTTCTCATTGCGACCAGGGTTATTTCATCTCTGTATTCAATCAGGCCTTAATGTCCCAGAAATGCTGCATATGTAGCCTACCGTCAAATTAAGCTTGTGTATCTCAAAGCCATATCAAATATCTTGGTTGTAAAATAGTTGCTATTGAGCTCAAAATTGAGAGCTGAGAAATAAAAAACTTGTCCCTAAAGAAAGCTAACCTCCAACTGTGACAACAACACAGCTGTGTTTTACCGGCGGTGGATTTGAAAACATTGAAATCAGAACAGGTTGTTTTCTCTGGGAGCGGTTGAGAGTGGTTTGATCAACACAGCAGCAGGCCCCAGCCAAACGGGTACAGGATCAGATAGACACTTTCATTACAGGAATCATGACGATAACGCACTTTACTGTTCGACCAAAACCATGGTTTTAGCCTCCCAAACATTTTGAGTGAGGTGACCATGTAGAATGTGCAGCTCCCACTGATGCAACCAATTCAAAATGTAACTCACACAGCCAAGTCAAAAGGTCGCAGAATGTGACTAAATGGTGGCAGAAGGGAGCCCTGGTGTGTGTGTGTTTACCGCAGAGGGCTGTGAAGACAGTAGCTGTTGTACTTGGTTCTGCTGCAGTAAGAGCCTCTGCTGCTCAGACAAGGCACCCAACCTGAAAACACACACACATACACACAGTTAGAAAACTACAACACACACACACACAAGAACACACACTCCCTCACCTGCTTTTACTTGTAGCTGAGCTGATGTAATCCAATAGGAAAGCAGGGAGGGAGAAAATATAACGACATCAACTTGAAACTAAAGACAGAGCGAGAAACAACCATGTCAATCAATGGAAGGACAGACAGGTAGCCATGCAGCCAGCCATACTACCAGGTAGCCATGCAGCCAGCCATACTACCAGGTAGCCATGCAGCCAGCCATACTACCAGGTAGCCATGCAGCCAGCCATACTACCAGGTAGCCATGCAGCCAGCCATACTACCAGGTAGCCATGCAGCCAGCCAGACTACCAGGTAGCCATGCAGCCAGCCATACTACCAGGTAGCCATGCAGCCAGCCATACTACCAGGTAGCCATGCAGCCAGCCAGACTACCAGGTAGCCATGCAGCCAGCCATACTACCAGGTAGCCATGCAGCCAGCCATACTACCAGGTAGCCATGCAGCCAGCCAGACTACCAGGTAGCCATGCAGCCAGCCAGACTACCAGGTAGCCATGCAGCCAGCCAGACTACCAGGTAGCCATGCAGCCAGCCATACTACCAGGTAGCCATGCAGCCAGCCATACTACCAGGTAGCCATGCAGCCAGCCA
This sequence comes from Salmo salar, assembly GCF_965601325.2. Taxonomy (NCBI): domain Eukaryota; kingdom Metazoa; phylum Chordata; class Actinopteri; order Salmoniformes; family Salmonidae; genus Salmo; species Salmo salar. The sequence continues at coordinate 29,567,234 of NC_138319.1, read as the reverse complement.
TACTACCAGGTAGCCATGCAGCCAGCCAGACAGACTACTAGGTAGCCATGCAGTCAGCCAGACAGACTACCAGGTAGCCATGCAGTCAGCCAGACAGACTACCAGGTAGCCATGCAGCCAGCCAGGCAGACTACCAGGTAGCCATGCAGCCAGCCAGGCAGACTACCAGGTAGCCATGCAGCCAGGCAGACTACCAGGTAGCCATGCAGCCAGCCAGACTACCAGGTAGCCATGCAGCCAGGCAGACAGACTACCAGGTAGCCATGCAGCCAGCCAGACTACCAGGTAGCCATGCAGCCAGGCAGACAGACTACCAGGTAGCCATGCAGCCAGCCAGGCAGACTACCAGGTAGCCATGCAGCCAGCCAGGCAGACTACCAGGTAGCCATGCAGCCAGGCAGACTACCAGGTAGCCATGCAGCCAGCCAGACTACCAGGTAGCCATGCAGCCAGGCAGACAGACTACCAGGTAGCCATGCAGCCAGGCAGACAGACTACCAGGTAGCCATGCAGCCAGCCAGACTACCAGGTAGCCATGCAGCCAGGCAGACAGACTACCAGGTAGCCATGCAGCCAGCCAGGCAGACTACCAGGTAGCCATGCAGCCAGCCAGACAGACTATCAGGTAGCCATGCAGCCAGGCAGACTACCAGGTAGCCATGCAGCCAGGCAGACTACCAGGTAGCCATGCAGCCAGCCAGACTACCAGGTAGCCATGCAGCCAGGCAGACAGACTACCAGGTAGCCATGCAGCCAGCCAGACTACCAGGTAGCCATGCAGCCAGGCAGACAGACTACCAGGTAGCCATGCAGCCAGCCAGGCAGACTACCAGGTAGCCATGCAGCCAGCCAGACAGACTACCAGGTAGCCATGCAGCCAGCCAGACAGACTACCAGGTAGGCATGCAGCCAGCCAGGCAGACTACCAGGTAGCCAAGCAGCCAGCCAGGCAGACTACCAGGTAGCCATGCAGCCAGCCAGACAGACTACCAGGTAGCCATGCAGCCAGCCAGACAGACTACCAGGTAGGCATGCAGCCAGCCAGGCAGACTACCAGGTAGCCATGCAGCCAGCCAGACAGACTACCAGGTAGCCATGCAGCCAGCCAGACAGACTACCAGGTAGCCATGCAGCCAGCCAGACAAACAGACTACCAGGTATCCATGCAGCCAGCCAGACAAACAGACTACCAGGTAGCCATGCAGTCAGCCAGACAGACTACCAGGTAGCCATGCAGCCAGCCAGACAGACTACCAGGTAGCCATGCAGCCAGCCAGACAGACTACCAGGTAGCCATGCAGCCAGCCAGCCAGACTACCAGGCAGCCTTGCAGCCAGCCAGACAGACTACCAGGTAGCCATGCAGCCAGCCAGACAAACAGACTACCAGGTAGCCATTCAGCCAGCCAGCCAGACAGACTACCAGGTATCCATGCAGCCAGCCAGACAAACAGACTACCAGGTATCCATGCAGCCAGCCAGACAAACAGACTACCAGGTAGCCATGCAGTCAGCCAGACAGACTACCAGGTAGCCATGCAGTCAGCCAGACAGACTACCAGGTAGCCATGCAGCCAGGCAGACAGACTACCAGGTATCCATGCAGCCAGGCAGACAGACTACCAGGTATCCATGCAGCCAGCCAGCCAGACAGACTACCAGGTAGCCATGCAGCCAGCCAGACAGACTACTAGGTAGCCATGCAGCCAGCCAGACAGACTACCAGGTAGCCATGCAGTCAGCCAGACAGACTACCAGGTAGCCATGCAGCCAGCCAGACAGACTACCAGGTAGCCAGGCAGACAGACTAGTAGGTAGCCAGGCAGGCAGACAGACAGACAACCAGGTAGCCAGACAGACAACCATGTAGCCAGACAGACAACCATGTAGCCAGACAGGCAGTCAGGCAGACAGACAACCATGTAGCCAGACAGGCAGTCAGGCAGACAGACAACTAGGTAGCCAGACAGGCAGATGTGGTGTACATACCTGTTGTTGATGGAACTGGAGATGGGCAGAGCGGTGCTGGGGCCCGGTGAGGAGGTATGTGTGTAGCTGTATGTGTGAGGGCTGGAAGTGGTCTGTATGACTCTGTTCAGAACCCCCACTATCCCCCCCATCCCTAGCCCAGCTCCCCCTCCCAGAAGCATTGTTCCCATGGCAACCCCGTTGAGCTGAGGCGGCTGGGGGGGGCTGTAAGAGATGGAGGGTGGGGTGGAGAGAGAAGAGGTAGATCCACCACTACTGCGGCCACACGACACACTATCCTGCGAGACAGAGAGAGATTTGTTTACCAATATCAGCACAACCAGTGTGCAATGACAGCATAACTAGAGTGCAATGACAGCACAACCAGTGTGTAATGACAGCATAACTAGAGTGCAATGACAGCACAACCAGTGTGCAATGACAGCATAACCAGTGTGCAATGACAGCATAACCAGTGTGCAATGACAGCATAACCAGTGTGCAATGACAGCATAACCAGTGTGTAATGACAGCATAACCAGTGTGCAATGACAGCATAACTAGAGTGTAATGACAGCACAACCAGTGTGTAATGACAGCATAACTAGAGTGCAATGACAGCACAACCAGTGTGTAATGACAGCATAACCAGTGTGCAATGACAGCATAACTAAAGTCCAATGACAGCACAACCAGTGTGCAATGACAGCATAACCAGTGTGCAATGAGAGCATAACCAGTGTGCAATGACAGCATAACTAAAGTGCAATGACAGCACAACCAGTGTGTAATGACAGCATAACTAGTGTGTAATGACAGCATAACTAGTGTGTAATGACAGCATAACTAAAGTGCAATGACAGCACAACCAGTGTGCAATAACAGCATAACTAGAGTGCAATGACAGCATAACCAGTGTGTAATGACAGCATAACCAGTGTGCAATGACAGCATAACCAGTGTGTAATGACAGCATAACCAGTGTGCAATGACAGCATAACTAAAGTCCAATGACAGCACAACCAGTGTGTAATGACAGCATAACCAGTGTGCAATGACAGCATAACTAAAGTCCAATGACAGCACAACCAGTGTGCAATGACAGCATAACCAGTGTGCAATGAGAGCATAACCAGTGTGCAATGACAGCATAACTAAAGTCCAATGACAGCACAACCAGTGTGCAATGACAGCACAACCAGTGTGTAATGACAGCATAACCAGTGTGCAATGACAGCATAACTAAAGTGCAATGACAGCACAACCAGTGTGTAATGACAGCATAACTAGTGTGTAATGACAGCATAACTAGTGTGTAATGACAGCATAACTAAAGTGCAATGACAGCACAACCAGTGTGCAATAACAGCATAACTAGAGTGCAATGACAGCATAACCAGTGTGTAATGACAGCATAACCAGTGTGCAATGACAGCATAACCAGTGTGTAATGACAGCATAACTAAAGTGCAATGACAGCATAACCAGTGTGTAATGACAGCATAACCAGTGTGTAATGACAGCATAACCAGTGTGCAATAACAGCACAACCAGTGTGTAATGACAGCATAACCAGTGTGTAATGACAGCATAACCAGTGTGCAATGACAGCATAACCAGTGTGTAATGACAGCATAACTAAAGTGCAATGACAGCATAACCAGTGTGTAATGACAGCATAACCAGTGTGTAATGACAGCATAACCAGTGTGCAATAACAGCACAACCAGTGTGTAATGACAGCATAACCAGTGTGTAATGGCAGCATAACCAGTGTGTAATGACAGCATAACCAGTGTTCTAGCTGGGTGCTGGTGCTGCCTTACCTGAGCAGGTAGAGAGGAGTCACTCTTCATATCTGAAACAGACAACATCACACAGTTAGACAGTGAGAGTGACGGTGTGTATGTTTGGGTGAGGTTAGGCGGTGTGTGTATGTACCTTGGGCAGCAGTAGTAGGGGTGAAAGGCACAGTCAGCTGAGCTGACAGGAGCTGCAGTCGCTCTTTCTTCATGGTCAGAGTTTTAATCTGGTCTTCTAGATGCCTGTTCTCCTGCTGCAGCTGGTGGAGGGACTTCAACATCCCCAACACTCCCACACACAGATAGAGAGGAGACCATATTAAACCAATACAATACTGTTCTCCTGCTACAGCTGGTGGAGGGACTTCAACATCCCCAACACTCCCACACACAGAGAGAGAGGAGACCATATTAAACCAATACAATACTGTTCTCCTGCTGCAGCTGGTGGAGGGACTTCAACATCCCCAACACTCCCACACACAGAAAGGAGACCATATTAAACCAATACAATACTGTTCTCCTGCTGCAGCTGGTGGAGGGACTTCAACATCCCCAACACTCCCACACACAGAGAGAGGAGACCATATTAAACCAATACAATACTGTTCTCCTGCTACAGCTTTTGGAGGGACTTCAACATCCCCAACACTCCCACACACAGAGAGAGAGGAGACCATATTAAACCAATACAATACTGTTCTCCTGCTGCAGCTGGTGGAGGGACTTCAACATCCCCAACACTCCCACACACAGATAGAGAGGAGACCATATTAAACCAATACAATACTGTTCTCCTGCTGCAGCTGGTGGAGGGACTTCAACATCCCCAACACTCCCACACACAGAGAGAGAGGAGACCATATTAAACCAATACAATACTGTTCTCCTGCTGCAGCTGGTGGAGGGACTTCAACATCCCCAACACTCCCACACACAGAGAGAGAGGAGACCATATTAAACCA
>NC_138319.1:29442500-29557500 GCF_965601325.2 Salmo salar | reverse complement strand
TCTCTCTCTCTCTACACCACACCACACCACACCACACCACACCACACCACACCACACCACACCACGCCCCCTGTCACTCAAGGATAGAGCGGTTGCCCGGGTACTTAGTTGCTGTTCACACTGCCTGGTCAGATGTCAGCAACATTGCTGCTTTCTAGAAGCGTTCTATACACTATTAGTCTGTGTACAGTGCATTCTAAAAGTATTCAGACCCCTTGACTTTCTCCACATTTTGTTACGTTGCAGGATGATTCTACAATGGATTTAAAAATAAATCCTAATCAATCTACAATCTATCCAAGATGGCGTAGCAGTTAGACGTCTTTGTCCTGTCGTGTCCCTTGTATATATCTTTTTACATCTTTTCCTTCGCATATCTTTTTAAAATATTTTCCTAAACCTCAACTTCTAAATCCTGTCCTGCAACCCGCCTCACCCAATGTGGCGTGGATCTGTTTTTTTTCTAAAGTATTTCTATTTACTTCGGATCTGGAATCCCTCAACTGAAGCTAGCCAGCTAACTACCTACCAGCTATCAGTCAGCAAATCATTGCTAGCGGTCATCAGCTAACCTTTAGCTCGGAAAGCTCTCGCCAATTCGCACAACGTGACTCAAACCAGAGTATAACGGACCTATTAATATTTTATATTTTTTTCCCCCCGGATTCCTACCGCAAACTCGGAACATTTTCACCTGGATCTTCGCAACTAGCTAACCGCAATCCCGGGTGACTACTCCTGGCTAGCGTTTCCATCCCGGAGCAAGCACCAATTAGCCTGAAGCTAGCCCGGCCAGGGCTCCTGTGCTACCACCGAAGTCCACTCCTGGGCTACAATATCCGGACCCCTTCTACTGCCGGTACGGGGCACGGAACCCCGCCGATCCTCTACGACTGGAATACCGACATAATCTGCCCGAGGATTCCAACAGGCCCCTCAGGCGCGACGTCCACTGAAGGCCCATTCTGCTAACCGGCCTGCTAGCTATCTAGAGCTACTTGGAACCCTATTAATTCCACGACTGGTCTATCGACGTCACTGCACGAAGAGGCAAAAACAGACTTACCCCCATCGCGACGTCCCCAAAAGGCTAACTTGCTAGCCCCGGTCTGCTAACTGCTATCCCCGGTCTGCCAACTGCTTGCTGGCTAACCCGGTCTGCTAACTGCTAGCTTGCCAGCCCCGGTCTGCTAATTGCTAGCTTGTTTAGCCCCGGCTTACTAACTATTAGATTGTTAACATCGGCCTGCTAACTGTCTGAATCGCCGTGCCCCCAGTCAGTCACTGGACCCATACGTTCACTTGGCTACGCATGCCTCTCTCTAATATCAATATGCCTCGTCCATTACTGTCCTGGTTAGTGAATACTGTCTTATTTCACTGTAGAGCCTCTAGCCCTGCTCAACATGCCTTAACCAACGATGTTGTTCCACCTCCTACATATGCGATGACATCACCTGGTTTAAACGTCTCTAGAGACTATATCTCTCTCATCATTACTCAATGCCAAGGTTTACCTCCAATGTACTCACATCCTACCTAACCTTTGTCTGTACACTATGTCTTGAATCTATGCTATCGTGCCCAGAAACCTGCTCCTTTTACTCTCTGTTCCAAACGTGCTAGACGGCCAGTTCGTATAGCCTTTAGCCGTACCCTTATCCTACTTCTCCTCTGTTCCTCTGGTGATGTGGAGGTTAATCCAGGTCCTGCAGTGCCTAGCTCCACTCCCACTCCCCAGGTGCTCTCATTTGTTGACTTCTGTAACCGTAAAAGCCTTGGTTTCATGCACGTTAACATTAGAAGCCTACTCCCTAAGTTTGTTTTACTCACTGCTTTAGCACACTCTGCCAACCCGGATGTCTTAGCTGTGTCTGAATCCTGGCTTAGGAAAACCACCAAAAACCCTGAAATCTCCATCGCTAACTATAACATATTCCGCCAAGATAGAACTGCCAAAGGGGGCGGTGGTGCAATCTACTGCAAAGATAGCCTGCAGAGTTCTGTATTACTATCCAAGTCTGTACCCAAACCATTCGAGCTTCTACTTCTAAAAATTCACCTTTCCAGAAACAAGTCTCTCACTGTTGCCGCTTGCTATAGACCTCCTTCTGCCCCCAGCTGTGCCCTCGATACCATATGTGAATTGATTGCCCCCCATCTATCTTCTGAGCTCGTGCTACTAGGTGACCTAAACTGGGACATGCTTAACACCCCGGCAACCCTACAATCTAAGCTTGATCCCCTCAATCTCACACAAATTATCAATGAACCTACCAGGTACAACCCCAAATCCGTAAACACAGGCACCCTCATAGATGTCATCCTAACTAACTCGCCCTCCAAATACACCTCTGCTGTTTTCAATCAAGATCTCAGCGATCACTGCCTCATTGCCTGCATCTGTAATGGGTCTGCGACCAAACGACCACCCCTCATCACTGTCAAACACTCCCTAAAACACTTCTGCGAGCAGGCCTTTCTAATCGACCTGGCCGGGGTATCCTGGAATGACATTGACCTCATCCCGTCAGTAGATGATGCCTGGCTATTCTTTAAAAGTGCCTTCCTCACCATCTTAAATAAGCATGCCCCACTCAAAAAATGTACAACAAGGAATAGATATAGTCCTTGGTTCACTCCAGACCTGTCTGCCCTTGACAAGCACAAAAACATCCTGTGGCGTTCTGCATTAGCATCGAATAGCCCCCGTGATATGCAACTTTTCAGGGAAGTTAGGAACAAATATACACAGGCAGTTAGAAAAGCTAAGGCTAGCTTTTTCAAACAGAAATTTGCATCCTGTAGTACTAACTCAAAAAAGTTCTGGGACACTGTAAAGTCCATGGAGAATAAGAACACCTCCTCCCAGCTGCCCACTGCACTGAGGCTAGAAAACACTGTTACCACCGATAAATCCACTATAATTGAGAATTTCAATAACCATTTCTCTACAGCTGGTCATGCTTTCCACCTGGCTACCCCTACCCCGGTCAACTGCCCGGCACCCTCCACAGCAACCCGCCAAAGCCCCCACCATTTCTCCTTCACCCAAATCCAGATAGCTGATGTTCTGAAAGAGCTGCAAAATCTGGACCCATACAAATCAGCCAGGCTAGACAATCTGGACCTTCTCTTTCTAAAATTATCTGCTGAAATTGTTGCAACCCCTGTTCAACCTCTCTTTCGTATCGTCTGAGATTCCCAAAGATTGGAAAGCTGCCTCGGTCATCCCCTCTTCAAAGGAGGTGACACTCTAGACCCAAACTGCTACAGACCTATATCTATCCTACCCTGTCTTTCTAAGGTCTTCGAAAACCAAGTTAACAAACAGATTACCGATCATTTCGAATCCCACCGCACCTTCTCCGCTATGCAATCTGGTTTCAGAGCTGGTCATGGGTGCACCTCAGCCACGCTCAAGGTCCTAAACGACATCATAACCGCCATCGATAAGAGACATTACTGTGCAGCCGTATTCATCGACCTGGCCAGGGCTTTCGACTCTGTCAATCACCACATTCTTATTGGCAGACTCGACAGCCTTGGTTTCTCAAATGATTGCCTCGCCTGGTTTACCAACTACTTCTTTGATAGAGTTCAGTGTGTCAAATCGGAGGGCCTGTTGTCCGGACCTCTGGCAGTCTCTATGGGTGTGCCACAGGGTTCAATTCACGGGCCGACTACATTCGCTGTATACATCAATGATGTTGCTCTTGCTGCTGGTGATTCTCTGATCCACCTCTACGCAGACGACAGCATTCTGTATACTTCTGGCCCCTCTTTGGACACTGTGTTAACTAACCTCCAGACGAGCTTCAATGCCATACAACTCTCCTTCCGTGGCCTCCAACTGCTCTTAAACGCAGGTAAAACTAAATGCATGCTATTCAATCGATCACTGTCCGCACCTGCTCGCCTGTCCAGCATCACTACTCTGGACGGCTCTTGACTTAGAATACGTGGACAACTACAAATACCTGGGTGTCTGGTTAGACTGTAAGCTCTCCTTCCAGACTCACATTAAGCATCTCCAATCCAAAATTAAATCTAGAATCGGTTTCCTATTTCGCAACAAAGCATCCTTCACTCATGCTACACACCCTCGTAAAACTGACCATCCTACCAATCCTCGACTTCGGTGATGTCATCTATAAAATTGCCTCCAACACTCTACTCAACAAACTGGATGCAGTCTATCACAGTGCCACCCGTTTTGTAACCAAAGCCCCATACACTACCCACCATTGCAACCTGTACGCACTCGTTGGTTGGCCCTCGCTTCATACTCGTCGCCAAACCCACTGGCTACAGGTTATCTACAAGTCTCTACTAGGTAAAGCCCTGCCTTATCTCAGCTCACTGGTCACCATAGCAGCACCCACTCGTAACATGCGCTCCAGCAGGTATATCTCACTGGTTACCCCCAAAGCCAATTCCTCCTTTGGCCGACTTTCCTTCCAGTTCTCTGCTGCCAATGACTGGAACGAACTGCAAAAATCTCTGAAGCTGGAGACTCATATCTCCCTCACTAGCTTTAAGCACCAGCTGTCAGAGCAGCTCACAGATCACTGCACCTGTACATAGCCCATCTGTAAACAGCCCATCTATCTACCTACCTCATCCCCATACTGCATTTATTTATTTATTTATCTTGCACCTTTGCACCCCAGTATCTCCACATTCATCTTCTGCACATCCACCATTCCAGTGTTTAATTGCTATATTGTAATTACTTCGCCACCATGGCCTATTTATTGCCTTAACTTACCTCATTTGCACTCACTGTATATAGACTTTTTGTTTTCTTTTGTTCTCCTGTATTATTGACTGTATGTTTGTTTATTCCATGTGTAACTCTGTGTTGTTGTATGTGTCGAATTGCTACTCTTTATCTTGGCCAGGTCGCAGTTGTAAATGAGAACTTGTTCTCAACTAGCCTACCTGGTTAAATAAAGGTGAAATAATAAATAAATAAATAAATAAAATACAATACCCCATAATGACAAAGCAAAAATGTATTACAAATAAATAACAAAAATACTACATTTACATAAGTATTCAGACCCTTTACTCAGTACTTTGTTGCAGAGATTACAGCCTCGCGTCTTCTTTGGTATGACGCTACAAGCTTGGCACAACTGTATTTGGGGAGTTTGTCCCATTCTTCTCTGCAGATCCTCTCAAGCTCTGTCAGGTTAGATGGGGCGTGTCACTGCACAGCTATTTTCAGGTCTCTCCAGAGATGTTAGATTGGGTTAAAATCCAGGCTGGAAAGTATTAGTCAGGTATTCTGCCACTGTGTACTCTCTGTTTAGGGACAAATAACATTCTAGTTTGCTCAGTTTTTGTTGTTGTTAATTCTTTCCAATGTGTCAGGTAATTGTATTTTTGTTTTTTCATGATTTGGTTGGGTCTAATTGTGTTGCTGTCCTGGGGCTCTGAGGGGTCTGTTTGTGTTTATGAACAGAGCCCCAGGACCAGCTTCCTTATGGGACTCTTCATCAGGTTCATCTCTCTGTAGGTGATGGCTTGTTATGGAAGGTTTAGGAATCGCTTCCTATTAGGTGGTTGTAGAATTTAACGTCTCTTTTCTGCATTTGGATAATTAGAGGGTATCGGCCTAATTCTGCTCTGCATGCATTATTTGGTGTTTTACGTTGTACACGGAGGATGTTCTTGCATAATTCTGCATGCAGAGTCTCATTTTGGTGTTTATCCCATTTTGTGAATTCTTGGTTGGTGAGCGGACCCCAGAACTCACAACCATAAAGAGCAATGGGTTCTATAACTGATTCAAGTATTTTTTGCCAGATCCTAATTGGTATGATGAATTTTATGTTCCTTTTGATGGCACAGAAGGCCCTTCTTGCCTTGTCTCTCAGATCGTTCACAGCTTTGTGGAAGTTACCTGTGGTGCTGATGTTTAGGCCGAGGTATGTATAGATTTTTCTGTGCTCTAGGGCAACAGTGTTTAGATGGAACTTGTATTTGTGGTCCTGGTGACTGGACCTTTTTTGGAACACCATTATTTTTGTCTTACTGAGATTTACTGTCAGGGCCCATGTCTGTATCTTACATTCTGCAACTACAAGTTTGTCTTTTCTTAGCAAGATATTGCTAAAATAATTTGTGTTAGCCGCTAATGCTAATCACTAGTTAGTGCATTTAGCTAGCTAGCTAGCCAGCTAAGAGTCACAGCAAACGTAGCTAGCTAGCTAATACTGCCTGGTGCCAGTGCTGGTGTAGGCCTAGACAAGCATGCTTGTGCAACGGTATAGAGAGGAATAAGCGAAGCATTGATATGTTGGCCAGTTGGCTAGCTACATGAAGTAAGAAAACATGTAATGTAACATCTAAATTAGGCTAACCTGGAAACACTGACCAACACTTTGGTTCCTACCCGGTCAATAATTACTCACTGGCTTATTAATTTATTTCATGTCAAACAACAATGTATTCAAGGTGCAGCTCAATATATTCCAAGTATAGATTTCAAATAATCATTATATTTCCATGATTTCAACAGTTCACCAATTAACTAAGCCTATATTTTTGCCCATATCATGCTGCCTGTCACAGTGTGGAAATAATAACAAAATTGCAGGAAATACAGAAATTGATGAAAATGCTGAAAATCATTTTGTTTGTTTGGAATCACTTATCATTTATGTGTTGCCACCCTAGGGTCATGAGATACTCAGAAAGCATATTTACAACATTTAATATTCAAAAACCTAAAATACCGTCAAAAATGTGAAAAATATTGTGATATGATATTTTGCCCATATCACCCAGCCCTACTCCTCCTATGTCCACCTACCTCCACAAGTAGACCAGTCACCACATCCCACCCAGTCAATCCCTCTCTCTAACCCATCACTGATGTGTGTGTGTATGCATGCATGTATGTGTGTGTGTATGTATGCATGTATGTGTGTGTGTATGCATGTGTGAGTGTGTGTGTGTGTGTGTGTGTGTGTGTGTGTGTGTGTGTGTGTGTGTGTGTGTGTGTGTGTGTGTGTGTGTGGGGGGGGGGGGCCGTAACCTAAGCAGTGTGTCAGTGGGAGGAGTCTGTCAGTGGGTGTGGTGACCTCTGAACCCTCTGTAGACCGTGACTTATCCGTGATCACACACACACGTTGGTGCCAACCTGCGGGGGAAGCCTCAGACTGCGCGATGAGAGCAGCCATGGCAGAGTTGGGGTTGAGTCGGTTTCCAAACATGTGGGAGGGAGCCATGTTGAACACTAGACCTGGTAACCCACTCACCTACAGGGAGAGAGACACTCAGTTACAATACATGGAGGATGACGATGCAGTTGGTGACTTGGGGAGACAGACACACTGTGCATGGACCAGCTTTATGTCCTCCACAGGTAGTAAATAGACATGATGTCCTGCTGCCCTGGGCCTCCTCTCCACTATGTATGAGAGGGGAGAATGTGTGTGGTGGGACCGGATGGGTGACTGATAGAATTGGATCTCCTTTACTCCTCTATAGGGCCTGTCAGATCAGCGGAAAGCGGAGAGGGCCTACAGCAGCACCTAGATCTTCTGAACAGATTCTGTCAGACCTGGGCCCTAACAATAAATCTCAGTAAGACAAAAATAATGGTGTTCCAAAAAAGGTCCAGTCACCAGGACCACAAATACAAGTTCCATCTAAACACTGTTGCCCTAAAGCACACAAAAATCTATACATAACTCGGCCTAAATATCAGCACCACAGGTAACTTCCACAAAGCTGTGAACAATCTGAGAGACAAGGCAAGAAGGGCCTTCTGTGCAATCAAAAGGAACATAACATTTAACATACCAATTAGGATCTGGCTAAAAATACTTGAATCAGTTATAGAACCCATTGCCCTTTATGGTTGTGAGGTCTGGGTTCCGCTCACCAAGAATTCACAAAATGGGACAAACACCAAATTGAGACTCTGCATGCAGAATTCTGCAAAAACATCCTCCTTGTTCAACGTAAACACCAAATAATGCATGCAGAGCAGATTTAGGCCGATACCCGCTAATTATCAAAATCCATAAAAGAGCCGTTAAATTCTACAACCACCTAAAAGGAAGCAATTCCTAAATCTTCCATAACAAAGCCATCACCTACAGAGAGATGAACCTGGAGAAGAGTCCCCTAAGAACTGGTCCTCTGTTCACAAACACAAACAAACACCGCAGAGCCCCAGGACAGCAACACAATTAGACCCAACCAAATCATGAGAAAACCAAAATATAATTACTTGACACATTGGAAAGAATGAACAAAGAAAACAGAGCAAACTAGAATGTTATTTGGTCCTAAACAGAGAGAACACAGTGGCAGAATACCTGACCAATGTGACTGAACCAAACTTAAAGAAAGCTTTGACTACGTACAGACTCAGTGAGCATAGCCTTGCTATTGAGAAAGGCCGCCGTAGGCAGACCTGGCTCTCAAGAGAAGACAGGCTATGTGCACACTGCCCACAAAATGAGGTGGAAACTGAGCTGCACTTCCTAACCTCCTGTCAAATGTATAACCATATTAGAGACACATATTTCCCTCAGATTAAACAGATCCACAAAGATTTTAAAAACAAACCTAATTTTGATAAACTCCCATGTCTATTGGGTGAAATACCACAGTGTGCCATCACAGCAGAAAGATGTGTGGCCTGTTGCCACAAGAAAAGGGCAACCAGTGAAGAACAAACACCATTGTAAATACAACCTATATTTATGTTTATTTATTTTCCCATTTGTACTTTAACCGTTTGCACATCCTTACAACACTGTATATATACATAATATGACATTTGAAATGTCTTTATTCTTTTGGAGTGTAATGTTTACTGTGAATTTTTATTGTTTATTTCACTTTTGTTTATTATACATTTCACTTACTTTGGCAATGTAAACATATGTTTCCCATGCCAATAAAGCCCTTTGAATTGAAATGAGAGAGAGAGATGGGGGCCGAGCAGAGGGGTACAACTGGGCAGAGAGAGAGGGGGGAGCAGAGGGGTACAACTGGGCAGAGAGAGGGGGGGGAGCAGAGGGGTACAACTGGGCAGAGAGAGGGGGGGAGCAGAGGGGTACAACTGGGCAGAGAGAGGGGGGGAGCAGAGGGGTACAACTGGGCAGAGAGCGATGGGGGCCGAGCAGAGGGGTACAACTGGGCAGAGAGAGATGGGGGCCGAGCAGAGGGGTACAACTGGGCAGAGAGAGAGGAGGGAGCAGAGGGGTACAACTGGGCAGAGAGAGGGGGGGGGAGCAGAGGGGTACAACTGGGCAGAGAGAGGGGGGGAGCAGAGGGGTACAACTGGGCAGAGAGAGGGGGGGAGCAGAGGGGTACAACTGGGCAGAGAGAGGGGGGGAGCAGAGGGGTACAACTGGGCAGAGAGAGAGGGGGAGCAGAGGGGTACAACTGGGCAGAGAGAGGGGGGGAGCAAAGGGGTACAACTGGGCAGAGAGAGGGGGGGAGCAGAGGGGTACAACTGGGCAGAGAGAGATGGGGGCCGAGCAGAGGGGTACAACTGGGCAGAGAGAGGGGGGGAGCAGAGGGGTACAACTGGGCAGAGAGAGGGGGGAGCAGAGGGGTACAACTGGGCAGAGAGAGGGGGGAGCAGAGGGGTACAACTGGGCAGAGAGAGGGGGGGAGCAGAGGGGTACAACTGGGCAGAGAGAGGGGGGGAGCAGAGGGGTACAACTGGGCAGAGAGAGGGGGGGGGAGCAGAGGGGTACAACTGGGCAGAGAGAGATGGGGGCCGAGCAGAGGGGTACAACTGGGCAGAGAGAGATGGGGGCCGAGCAGAGGGGTACAACTGGGCAGAGAGAGAGGGGGGAGCAGAGGGGTACAACTGGGCAGAGAGAGAGAAAAAGATCCCCTGCTCATTTGGAAAGAGGACCGGCTAGGAGGTCAGGGGTCAGAGATGGGGGGGATGTTAGATATGAAACATGTGTCTCATGCTTTTCAGAACTTTATTTAACTTGTATGTCTCTGACATTAACGTTGATCTGACTGTTCAGTACAGGTCTAGTCTGTGTGTGTGGTGGTGTGTATGTGGTGTGTGGTGGTGTGTATGTGTGTGGTGGTGTGTATGTGTGTGTGTATGGTGTCTGGTGGTGTTTATGTGTGTGGTGTGTGGTGGTGTGTGTGTGCGTGTGTATGTGTGTGTGTGTGGTGTGTGGTGGTGTGTATATGTGTGTGTATGGTGTCTGGTGGTGTGTGTGTGTGTGTGTGGTGTGTGGTGTGTGGTGGTGTGTATGTGTGTGTGTATGGTGTCTGGTGGTGTATATGTGTGTATGGTGTCTGGTGGTGTGTATGTGTGTGGTGTGTGGTGGTGTGTATGTGTGTGTGGTGGTGTGTATGTGTGTGTGTGTGTGTGGTGTGTGGTGGTGTGTGGTGGTGTGTGTGTATGGTGTCTGGTGGTGTGTATGTGTGTGTGTGTGGTGTGTGGTGGTGTGTATATGTGTGTGTATGGTGTCTGGTGGTGTGTATGTGTGTGTGGTGGTGTGTATGTGTGTGTGTGTGTGGTGTGTGGTGGTGTGTATATGTGTGTGTGTATGGTGTCTGGTGGTGTGTATGTGTGTGTGTGTGTGTGGTGTGTGGTGTGTGGTGGTGTGTATGTGTGTGTATGGTGTCTGGTGGTGTGTGTGTGTGTGGGTGTGTGGTGGTGTGTATGTGTGTGTATGGTGTCTGGTGGTGTGTGTGTGTGGTGTGTGGTGGTGTGTATATGTGTGTGGTGTGTGGTGGTGTGTATGTGTGTGTATGGTGTCTGGTGGTGTGTGTGTGTGGTGTGTATGTGTGTGGTGGTGTGTATATGTGTGTGTATGGTGTCTGGTGGTGTGTATGTGTGTGTGTGTGTGGTGTGTGGTGGTGTGTATATGTGTGTGTGTGTATGGTGTCTGGTGGTGTGTATGTGTGTGTGTGGTGTGGTGTGTGGTGTGTGGGGTGGTGTGTATGTGTGCGTATGGTGTCTGGTGGTGTGTGTGTGTGGTGTGTATGTGTGTGTGGTGTGTGTGGTGTGTGGTGGTGTGTATATGTGTGTGGTGTGTGGTGGTGTGTATGTGTGTGTATGGTGTCTGGTGGTGTGTATATGTGTGTGGTGTGTGGTGGTGTGTGGTGGTGTGTATGTGTGTGTATGGTGTCTGGTAGTGTGTATGTGTGTGTGGTGTGTGGTGGTGTGTATGTGTGTGTGTGTATGTATGTGTGTGTGTGTGGTGGTGGTGTGTATGTGTGTATATGTATGTGTGTGTGTATGTGTGTGTGTGTGGTGGTGGTGTGTATGTATGTGTGGTGTGTGGTGGTGTGTATGTGTGTATATGTATGTGTGTGTGTATGTGTGTGTGTGTGGTGGTGGTGTGTATGTATGTGTGGTGTGTGGTGGTGTGTATGTGTGTGTATGTATGTGTGTGTGTGGTGGTGTGTATGTGTGTGTATGTATGTGTGTGTGTGTGGTGGTGTGTATGTGTGTGTATGTATGTGTGTGTGTCTGCTCACATGGGAGGAGGCTGTGCTGGTCAGGGGGGCTGTGGCAGTGAAGGGAGTGGGAGGGGCTAGTGAGGGTGTCGGCTGCTGCAACTCAGCGTTAGCGCCACCCATAGCAACAGGTCCCGCCCCTGATGACACGTCACCACTGGAGAATGTACCTACAAAGAGAGACATCATCATCATCACTATGATCATTTTCCATAACCGTGGAGGTAAAGTCCTCATTGTCTGGTGTTTATAGTCTGCAGGACAGTAGTGATTGATGCCATGAATGAGTGGGCTTGATCAGAGCAATAACAAGCATTCCTACACAGGCATTCAGCATGTATACACACATTAAACACACACACCCAGACATTAAACACACACACCCAGACATTAAACACACACACATATTAAACACACACACACACACATATTAAACACACACACATATTAAACAAACGCATATTAAACACACACACCCAGTAGGTGGAGGCCAGTCCTGCAGCTGACCCAGAATAACAGGATGAAATGTGAAGACTCACACATTCTTCTGTCACAACACACAGCTTTTCATACAGGGTTCTGTCACAACACACAGCTTTTCATACAGGGTTCTGTCACAACACACAGCTTTTCATACAGGGTTCTGTCACAACACACAGCTTTTCATACAGGGTTCTGTCACAACACACAGCTTTTCATACAGGGTTCTGTCACAACACACAGCTTTTCATACAGGGTTCTGTCACAACACACAGCTTTTCATAGAGGGTTCTGTCACAACACACAGCTTTTCATAGAGGGTTCTGTCACAACACACAGCTTTTCATAGAGGGTTCTGTCACAACACACAGCTTTTCATAGAGGGTTCTGTCACAACACACAGCTTTTCATACAGGGTTCTGTCACAACACACAGCTTTTCATAGAGGGTTCTGTCACAACACACAGCTTTTCATACAGGGTTCTGTCACAACACACAGCTTTTCATACAGGGTTCTGTCACAACACACAGCTTTTCATACAGGGTTCTGTCACAACACACAGCTTTTCATACAGGGTTCTGTCACAACACACAGCTTTTCACACAGGGTTCTGTCACAACACACAGCTTTTCACACAGGGTTCTGTCACAACACACAGCTTTTCACACAGGGTTCTGTCACAACACACAGCTTTTCACACAGGGTTGTGTCACAACACACAGCTTTTCACACAGGGTTGTGTCACAACACACAGCTTTTCACACAGGGTTCTGTCACAACACACAGCATTTCATACAGGGTTCTGTCACAACACACAGCTTTTCATACATGGTTCTGTCACAACACACAGCTTTTCATACAGGGTTCTGTCACAACACACAGCTTTTCATACAGGGTTCTGTCACAACACACAGCTTTTCATACAGGGTTCTGTCACAACACACAGCTTTTCATACAGGGTTCTGTCACAACACACAGCTTTTCATACAGGGTTCTGTCACAACACACAGCTTTTCATACAGGGTTCTGTCACAACACACAGCTTTTCACACAGGGTTCTGTCACAACACACAGCTTTTCATACAGGGTTCTGTCACAACACACAGCTTTTCATACAGGGTTCTGTCACAACACACAGCTTTTCATACAGGGTTCTGTCACAACACACAGCTTTTCATACAGGGTTCTGTCACAACACACAGCTTTTCATACAGGGTTCTGTCACAACACACAGCTTTTCATACAGGGTTCTGTCACAACACACAGCTTTTCATACAGGGTTCTGTCACAACACACAGCTTTTCATACAGGGTTCTGTCACAACACACAGCTTTTCACACAGGGTTCTGTCACAACACACAGCTTTTCATACAGGGTTCTGTCACAACACACAGCTTTTCATACAGGGTTCTGTCACAACACACAGCTTTTCATACAGGGTTCTGTCACAACACACAGCTTTTCACACAGGGTTCTGTCACAACACACAGCTTTTCATACAGGGTTCTGTCACAACACACAGCTTTTCACACAGGGTTCTGTCACAACACACAGCTTTTCATACAGGGTTCTGTCACAACACACAGCTTTTCATACAGGGTTCTGTCACAACACACAGCTTTTCATACAGGGTTCTGTCACAACACACAGCTTTTCATACAGGGTTCTGTCACAACACACAGCTTTTCACACAGGGTTCTGTCACAACACACAGCTTTTCATACAGGGTTCTGTCACAACACACAGCTTTTCATACAGGGTTCTGTCACAACACACAGCTTTTCATACAGGGTTCTGTCACAACACACAGCTTTTCATACAGGGTTCTGTCACAACACACAGCTTTTCATACAGGGTTGAAGACCGGAGAGGCCCCATACATATTCATGTGACTCCATCACGTCCTTCTAGTTCTCTGTTTGTTGTTGCTGCTGCTGCTATTTCATTGATTTTACACACACACACACACACACACACACACACACACACACACACACACACACACACACACACACACACACACACACGGGATAAACTCTGCCCCTGCCCCTTAGTGACCCCTGGGATGGTGGTGGTGGGGGGAGAAGAGAGAGAGAGAGAGGCCCCCCTCACCCCACAAAAGGCTGAATGGCTGTGGGCAGCACACATTCACAAGAGGAACAAGAGTGCTTTGTGCCTGAGAGAGGGGGGGAGAGATCACATACTGCATAAACTCCTAGACTACTCCTCAAATCATACCATCATCTACACAATACAACACAGCTCCTAACTTACAAGATTGTTGAAGACAATACACTATTTATATACTGATAGGGTCATATAAGACGGTCTAATACCATTCAATAACACAATTCTTTACCAGATATTCATGTTAAAATAAGACACCTGACTACATTAAGATACATCATTTGATGCTACCTTGAATGTTACCTTGAATGTGTGTGTACAAGGTAGTTGTTGGGGAATTGTTAGATTACTTGTTAGATATTACTGCACTGTCAGAACTAGAAGCACAAGCATTTTGCTTCACTCGCATTAACATCTACTAACCATGTGTATGTGACCATTTACATCTGCTAACCACGTGTATATGACCATTAACATCTGCTAACCATGTGTATGTGACTATTAACATCTACTAACCATGTGTATGTGACCATTAACATCTGCTAACCATGTGTATGTGACTATTAACATCTACTAACCATGTGTATGTGACTATTAACATCTACTAACCATGTGTATGTGACCATTTACATCTGCTAACCACGTGTATGTGACCATTAACATCTGTTAACCATGTGTATGTGACTATTAACATCTACTAACCATGTGTATGTGACCATTAACATCTCTTAACCACGTGTATGTGACCATTAACATCTGTTAACCATGTGTATGTGACCATTAACATCTACTAACCATGTGTATGTGACCATTAACATCTACTAACCATGTGTATGTGACTATTAACATCTACTAACCATGTGTATGTGACCATTTACATCTGCTAACCACGTGTATGTGACCAATAAAATGTGATTTTATTTGAATTATAAGGCAAAATATAGATTTCTGTGAAAATAGACATACCCAAAAGTAATTATTTTTCATGAGGTGGCCATAAACAATAACTGGTAATGCTGCATAGTTTTAGAAAGGTCTGGAACTCACATTTCTGGTTTAAAAAATAGCTATAAAATGTAGTCACTTTTGAGGATACAAGCTAAAGTACATAGTACAAATATTATACAAATGTGAAAATGCAGAGAATTGTTTTCCTATTCAACAAAAGTGGGGCAATAGGGCTTGAAATGACTGAAATGCTTTCTAAATATAGTAACAATAAAATTATAAACGACTTACTCTAAGATTTGAACTTTATTATAAGTGTAAAATAAATACTGTGTGATCATACTTTGTGACAATAATATATTGGCACCATTTCATATAACTGACAACATCGACTTTTCTGCCAGACACCATTCAAATGTATGTAGCCTCGTTACAACTTCAAGCACGAAGTGATTTCGTCCGTCTGTGACCAAGAGAAAGTGGCCTTTATTTAAATGATTTAAAAAAATCTGTTTAGAGCTATAAATCCCATTTGAGATCACAGCGAAATGAAACTACTATTGCTGCATCCGCTAGATTCTCCCGATTCATATGCGCTATTGCAAGCGCACTTGTGAGTTTCACAGGCACAGGAAATCCTTTCTTTGTCTGGATAGGCCAGAAAATGTAACGTGTTGCTCCCTATGCAAAACACTGATTTCCTGTGTCTGTGAAACACCGCAGTGCTTGCAATAGCGCATATGAAAATCGGGACAACCACCGCTTTTAGGGAGTTTAAGGCGTTTGACGTTGCACCGTTCACAGAGCGCGCTGTACACAGAAATATTAGTGGGAACAGGTCCTATATAGAGGACTAAACATCGAAGAGGTTATGAAACGAGCAATCTGAAGTTAACTCTCTACAGATATAACATTATTATAAGTCTTGTCATTGAAAATACAAAATGTATTGGCACATTGTTACCTGTCCCCTACTTATTGGTCCACCTACACATATCCATCCCACAGCTACGCTCCAGTACTACTGGCTGAATGGTGGGGCTGCATTTCTCATGTCTACACAGGAACACATGTAGCTAATACGTTTTTATGGCCTCTAGTGAATCATCAACAACACATAAGAAAGGATGGCTGGGGATGTGTGTGTGGGTGGGGGGGAGGGGTGGGGGCAGTCCCATTAGCTCAGCTACATAGGTGTAGGACTGTCCAATTGGGAATCAATCAAAAGTGATCAATAAGAACTTAACAACATCACCCCCCCATCCATCCTCCTCAGGCCAGGGACCAACCATGTCTAAGCCTGTGGGGGGCTCACCCTCACCAGGAGAGATGTAGTAGGTTCAGAGAGGGTAAACCAGGAGAGATGTAGTAGGTTTAGAGAGGGTAAACCAGGAGAGATGTAGTAGGTTTAGAGAGGGTAAACCAGGAGAGATGTACTAGGTTTAGAGAGGGTAAACCAGGAGAGATGTAGTAGGTTTAGAGAGGGTAAACCAGGAGAGATGTACTAGGTTTAGAGAGGGTAAACCAGGAGAGATGTAGTAGGTTTAGAGAGGGTAAACCAGGAGAGATGTAGTAGGTTTAGAGAGGGTAAACCAGGAGAGATGTAGTAGGTTTAGAGAGGGTAAACCAGGAGAGATGTAGTAGGTTTAGAGAGGGTAAACCAGGAGAGATGTACTAGGTTTAGAGAGGGTAAACCAGGAGAGATGTAGTAGGTTTAGAGAGGGTAAACCAGGAGAGATGTAGTAGGTTTAGAGAGGGTAAACCAGGAGAGATGTACTAGGTTTAGAGAGGGTAAACCAGGAGAGATGTAGTAGGTTTAGAGAGGGTAAACCAGGAGAGATGTAGTAGGTTTAGAGAGGGTAAACCAGGAGAGATGTAGTAGGTTTAGAGAGGGTAAACCAGGAGAGATGTAGTAGGTTTAGAGAGGGTAAACCAGGAGAGATGTACTAGGTTTAGAGAGGGTAAACCAGGAGAGATGTAGTAGGTTTAGAGAGGGTAAACCAGGAGAGATGTACTAGGTTTAGAGAGGGTAAACCAGGAGAGATGTAGTAGGTTTAGAGAGGGTAAACCAGGAGAGATGTAGTAGGTTTAGAGAGGGTAAACCAGGAGAGATGTAGTAGGTTTAGAGAGGGTAAACCAGGAGAGATGTAGTAGGTTTAGAGAGGGTAAACCAGGAGAGATGTAGTAGGTTTAGAGAGGGTAAACCAGGAGAGATGTAGTAGGTTTAGAGAGGGTAAACCAGGAGAGATGTAGTAGGTTTAGAGAGGGTAAACCAGGAGAGATGTAGTAGGTTTAGAGAGGGTAAACCAGGAGAGATGTAGTAGGTTTAGAGAGGGTAAACCAGGAGAGATGTAGTAGGTTTAGAGAGGGTAAACCAGGAGAGATGTACTAGGTTTAGAGAGGGTAAACCAGGAGAGATGTAGTAGGTTTAGAGAGGGTAAACCAGGAGAGATGTAGTAGGTTTAGAGAGGGTAAACCAGGAGAGATGTAGTAGGTTTAGAGAGGGTAAACCAGGAGAGATGTAGTAGGTTTAGAGAGGGTAAACCAGGAGAGATGTAGTAGGTTTAGAGAGGGTAAACCAGGAGAGATGTAGTAGGTTTAGAGAGGGTAAACCAGGAGAGATGTAGTAGGTTTAGAGAGGGTAAACCAGGAGAGATGTACTAGGTTTAGAGAGGGTAAACCAGGAGAGATGTAGTAGGTTTAGAGAGGGTAAACCAGGAGAGATGTAGTAGGTTTAGAGAGGGTAAACCAGGAGAGATGTAGTAGGTTTAGAGAGGGTAAACCAGGAGAGATGTAGTAGGTTTAGAGAGGGTAAACCAGGAGAGATGTAGTAGGTTTAGAGAGGGTAAACCAGGAGAGATGTACTAGGTTTAGAGAGGGTAAACCAGGAGAGATGTAGTAGGTTTAGAGAGGGTAAACCAGGAGAGATGTAGTAGGTTTAGAGAGGGTAAACCAGGAGAGATGTAGTAGGTTTAGAGAGGGTAAACCAGGAGAGATGTAGTAGGTTTAGAGAGGGTAAACCAGGAGAGATGTAGTAGGTTTAGAGAGGGTAAACCAGGAGAGATGTAGTAGGTTTAGAGAGGGTAAACCAGGAGAGATGTAGTAGGTTTAGAGAGGGTAAACCAGGAGAGATGTAGTAGGTTTAGAGAGGGTAAACCAGGAGAGATGTACTAGGTTTAGAGAGGGTAAACCAGGAGAGATGTACTAGGTTTAGAGAGGGTAAACCAGGAGAGATGTAGTAGGTTTAGAGAGGGTAAACCAGGAGAGATGTACTAGGTTTAGAGAGGGTAAACCAGGAGAGATGTAGTAGGTTTAGAGAGGGTAAACCAGGAGAGATGTAGTAGGTTTAGAGAGGGTAAACCAGGAGAGATGTAGTAGGTTTAGAGAGGGTAAACCAGGAGAGATGTAGTAGGTTTAGAGAGGGTAAACCAGGAGAGATGTAGTAGGTTTAGAGAGGGTAAACCAGGAGAGATGTAGTAGGTTTAGAGAGGGTAAACCAGGAGAGATGTACTAGGTTTAGAGAGGGTAAACCAGGAGAGATGTAGTAGGTTTAGAGAGGGTAAACCAGGAGAGATGTAGTAGGTTTAGAGAGGGTAAACCAGGAGAGATGTAGTAGGTTTAGAGAGGGTAAACCAGGAGAGATGTAGTAGGTTTAGAGAGGGTAAACCAGGAGAGATGTAGTAGGTTTAGAGAGGGTAAACCAGGAGAGATGTACTAGGTTTAGAGAGGGTAAACCAGGAGAGATGTAGTAGGTTTAGAGAGGGTAAACCAGGAGAGATGTAGTAGGTTTAGAGAGGGTAAACCAGGAGAGATGTACTAGGTTTAGAGAGGGTAAACCAGGAGAGATGTAGTAGGTTTAGAGAGGGTAAACCAGGAGAGATGTAGTAGGTTTAGAGAGGGTAAACCAGGAGAGATGTAGTAGGTTTAGAGAGGGTAAACCAGGAGAGATGTAGTAGGTTTAGAGAGGGTAAACCAGGAGAGATGTAGTAGGTTTAGAGAGGGTAAACCAGGAGAGATGTACTAGGATTAGAGAGGGTAAACCAGGAGAGATGTAGTAGGTTTAGAGAGGGTAAACCAGGAGAGATGTAGTAGGTTTAGAGAGGGTAAACCAGGAGAGATGTACTAGGTTTAGAGAGGGTAAACCAGGAGAGATGTAGTAGGTTTAGAGAGGGTAAACCAGGAGAGATGTAGTAGGTTTAGAGAGGGTAAACCAGGAGAGATGTAGTAGGTTTAGAGAGGGTAAACCAGGAGAGATGTAGTAGGTTTAGAGAGGGTAAACCAGGAGAGATGTACTAGGTTTAGAGAGGGTAAACCAGGAGAGATGTAGTAGGTTTAGAGAGGGTAAACCAGGAGAGATGTAGTAGGTTTAGAGAGGGTAAACCAGGAGAGATGTAGTAGGTTTAGAGAGGGTAAACCAGGAGAGATGTAGTAGGTTTAGAGAGGGTAAACCAGGAGAGATGTAGTAGGTTTAGAGAGGGTAAACCAGGAGAGATGTAGTAGGTTTAGAGAGGGTAAACCAGGAGAGATGTACTAGGTTTAGAGAGGGTAAACCAGGAGAGATGTACTAGGTTTAGAGAGGGTAAACCAGGAGAGATGTACTAGGTTTAGAGAGGGTAAACCAGGAGAGATGTACTAGGTTTAGAGAGGGTAAACCAGGAGAGATGTAGTAGGTTTAGAGAGGGTAAACCAGGAGAGATGTAGTAGGTTTAGAGAGGGTAAACCAGGAGAGATGTAGTAGGTTTAGAGAGGGTAAACCAGGAGAGATGTAGTAGGTTTAGAGAGGGTAAACCAGGAGAGATGTAGTAGGTTTAGAGAGGGTAAACCAGGAGAGATGTAGTAGGTTTAGAGAGGGTAAACCAGGAGAGATGTACTAGGTTTAGAGAGGGTAAATCAGGAGAGATGTAGTAGGTTTAGAGAGGGTAAACCAGGAGAGATGTAGTAGGTTTAGAGAGGGTAAACCAGGAGAGATGTACTAGGTTTAGAGAGGGTAAACCAGGAGAGATGTAGTAGGTTTAGAGAGGGTAAACCAGGAGAGATGTACTAGGTTTAGAGAGGGTAAACCAGGAGAGATGTAGTAGGTTTAGAGAGGGTAAACCAGGAGAGATGTACTAGGTTTAGAGAGGGTAAACCAGGAGAGATGTAGTAGGTTTAGAGAGGGTAAACCAGGAGAGATGTAGTAGGTTTAGAGAGGGTAAACCAGGAGAGATGTAGAAGGTTTAGAGAGGGTAAACCAGGAGAGATGTAGTAGGTTTAGAGGTTTAGAGAGGGTAAACCAGGAGAGATGTACTAGGTTTAGAGAGGGTAAACCAGGAGAGATGTACTAGGTTTAGAGAGGGTAAACCAGGAGAGATGTACTAGGTTTAGAGAGGGTAAACCAGGAGAGATGTACTAGGTTTAGAGAGGGTAAACCAGGAGAGATGTAGTAGGTTTAGAGAGGGTAAACCAGGAGAGATGTAGTAGTTTAGAGAGGGTAAACCAGGAGAGATGTAGTAGGTTTAGAGAGGGTAAACCAGGAGAGATGTAGTAGGTTTAGAGAGGGTAAACCAGGAGAGATGTAGTAGGTTTAGAGAGGGTAAACCAGGAGAGATGTAGTAGGTTTAGAGAGGGTAAACCAGGAGAGATGTACTAGGTTTAGAGAGGGTAAATCAGGAGAGATGTAGTAGGTTTAGAGAGGGTAAACCAGGAGAGATGTAGTAGGTTTAGAGAGGGTAAACCAGGAGAGATGTACTAGGTTTAGAGAGGGTAAACCAGGAGAGATGTAGTAGGTTTAGAGAGGGTAAACCAGGAGAGATGTACTAGGTTTAGAGAGGGTAAACCAGGAGAGATGTAGTAGGTTTAGAGAGGGTAAACCAGGAGAGATGTACTAGGTTTAGAGAGGGTAAACCAGGAGAGATGTAGTAGGTTTAGAGAGGGTAAACCAGGAGAGATGTAGTAGGTTTAGAGAGGGTAAACCAGGAGAGATGTAGAAGGTTTAGAGAGGGTAAACCAGGAGAGATGTAGTAGGTTTAGAGGTTAGAGAGGGTAAACCAGGAGAGATGTACTAGGTTTAGAGAGGGTAAACCAGGAGAGATGTAGTAGGTTTAGAGAGGGTAAACCAGGAGAGATGTAGTAGGTTTAGAGAGGGCAAACCAGGAGAGATGTAGTAGGTTTAGAGAGGGTAAACCAGGAGAGATGTAGTAGGTTTAGAGAGGGTAAACCAGGAGAGATGTAGTAGGTTTAGAGAGGGTAAACCAGGAGAGATGTACTAGGTTTAGAGAGGGTAAACCAGGAGAGATGTAGTAGGTTTAGAGAGGGTAAACCAGGAGAGATGTAGTAGGTTTAGAGAGGGTAAACCAGGAGAGATGTAGTAGGTTTAGAGAGGGTAAACCAGGAGAGATGTAGTAGGTTTAGAGAGGGTAAACAGGGAGAGATGTAGTAGGTTTAGAGAGGGTAAACCAGGAGAGATGTACTAGGTTTAGAGAGGGTAAACCAGGAGAGATGTAGTAGGCTTAGAGAGGGTAAACCAGGAGAGATGTAGTAGGTTTAGAGAGGGTAAACCAGGAGAGATGTAGTAGGTTTAGAGAGGGTAAACTAGGAGAGATGTAGTAGGTTTAGAGAGGGTAAACCAGGAGAGATGTAGTAGGTTTAGAGAGGGTAAACCAGGAGAGATGTAGTAGGTTTAGAGAGGGTAAACCAGGAGAGATGTAGTAGGTTTAGAGAGGGTAAACCAGGAGAGATGTAGTAGGTTTAGAGAGGGTAAACCAGGAGAGATGTAGTAGGTTTAGAGAGGGTAAACCAGGAGAGATGTAGTAGGTTTAGAGAGGGTAAACCAGGAGAGATGTAGTAGGTTTAGAGAGGGTAAACCAGGAGAGATGTAGTAGGTTTAGAGAGGGTAAACCAGGAGAGATGTAGTAGGTTTAGAGAGGGTAAACCAGGAGAGATGTAGTAGGTTTAGAGAGGGTAAACCAGGAGAGATGTAGTAGGTTTAGAGAGGGTAAACCAGGAGAGATGTAGTAGGTTTAGAGAGGGTAAACCAGGAGAGATGTAGTAGGTTTAGAGAGGGTAAACCAGGAGAGATGTAGTAGGTTTAGAGAGGGTAAACCAGGAGAGATGTAGTAGGTTTAGAGAGGGTAAACCAGGAGAGATGTAGTAGGTTTAGAGAGGGTAAACCAGGAGAGATGTAGTAGGTTTAGAGAGGGTAAACCAGGAGAGATGTAGTAGGTTTAGAGAGGGTAAACCAGGAGAGATGTAGTAGGTTTAGAGAGGGTAAACCAGGAGAGATGTAGTAGGTTTAGAGAGGGTAAACCAGGAGAGATGTAGTAGGTTTAGAGAGGGTAAACCAGGAGAGATGTAGTAGGTTTAGAGAGGGTAAACCAGGAGAGATGTAGTAGGTTTAGAGAGGGTAAACCAGGAGAGATGTAGTAGGTTTAGAGAGGGTAAACCAGGAGAGATGTACTAGGTTTAGAGAGGGTAAACCAGGAGAGATGTAGTAGGTTTAGAGAGGGTAAACCAGGAGAGATGTAGTAGGTTTAGAGAGGGTAAACCAGGAGAGATGTAGTAGGTTTAGAGAGGGTAAACCAGGAGAGATGTAGTAGGCTTAGAGAGGGTAAACCAGGAGAGATGTAGTAGGTTTAGAGAGGGTAAACCAGGAGAGATGTAGTAGGTTTAGAGAGGGTAAACCAGGAGAGATGTAGTAGGTTTAGAGAGGGTAAACCAGGAGAGATGTAGTAGGTTTAGAGAGGGTAAACCAGGAGAGATGTAGTAGGTTTAGAGAGGGTAAACCAGGAGAGATGTAGTAGGTTTAGAGAGGGTAAACCAGGAGAGATGTAGTAGGTTTAGAGAGGGTAAACCAGGAGAGATGTAGTAGGTTTAGAGAGGGTAAACCAGGAGAGATGTAGTAGGTTTAGAGAGGGTAAACCAGGAGAGATGTAGTAGGTTTAGAGAGGGTAAACCAGGAGAGATGTAGTAGGTTTAGAGAGGGTAAACCAGGAGAGATGTAGTAGGTTTAGAGAGGGTAAACCAGGAGAGATGTAGTAGGTTTAGAGAGGGTAAACCAGGAGAGATGTAGTAGGTTTAGAGAGGGTAAACCAGGAGAGATGTACTAGGTTTAGAGAGGGTAAACCAGGAGAGATGTAGTAGGTTTAGAGAGGGTAAACCAGGAGAGATGTAGTAGGTTTAGAGAGGGTAAACCAGGAGAGATGTAGTAGGTTTAGAGAGGGTAAACCAGGAGAGATGTAGTAGGTTTAGAGAGGGTAAACCAGGAGAGATGTAGTAGGTTTAGAGAGGGTAAACCAGGAGAGATGTAGTAGGTTTAGAGAGGGTAAACCAGGAGAGATGTACTAGGTTTAGAGAGGGTAAACCAGGAGAGATGTAGTAGGTTTAGAGAGGGTAAACCAGGAGAGATGTAGTAGGTTTAGAGAGGGTAAACCAGGAGAGATGTAGTAGGTTTAGAGAGGGTAAACCAGGAGAGATGTAGTAGGTTTAGAGAGGGTAAACCAGGAGAGATGTAGTAGGTTTAGAGAGGGTAAACCAGGAGAGATGTAGTAGGTTTAGAGAGGGTAAACCAGGAGAGATGTAGTAGGTTTAGAGAGGGTAAACCAGGAGAGATGTAGTAGGTTTAGAGAGGGTAAACCAGGAGAGATGTAGTAGGTTTAGAGAGGGTAAACCAGGAGAGATGTAGTAGGTTTAGAGAGGGTAAACCAGGAGAGATGTAGTAGGTTTAGAGAGGGTAAACCAGGAGAGATGTAGTAGGTTTAGAGAGGGTAAACCAGGAGAGATGTAGTAGGTTTAGAGAGGGTAAACCAGGAGAGATGTAGTAGGTTTAGAGAGGGTAAACCAGGAGAGATGTACTAGGTTTAGAGAGGGTAAACCAGGAGAGATGTAGTAGGTTTAGAGAGGGTAAACCAGGAGAGATGTAGTAGGTTTAGAGAGGGTAAACCAGGAGAGATGTAGTAGGTTTAGAGAGGGTAAACCAGGAGAGATGTACTAGGTTTAGAGAGGGTAAACCAGGAGAGATGTAGTAGGTTTAGAGAGGGTAAACCAGGAGAGATGTAGTAGGTTTAGAGAGGGTAAACCAGGAGAGATGTAGTAGGTTTAGAGAGGGTAAACCAGGAGAGATGTAGTAGGTTTAGAGAGGGTAAACCAGGAGAGATGTAGTAGGTTTAGAGAGGGTAAACCAGGAGAGATGTAGTAGGTTTAGAGAGGGTAAACCAGGAGAGATGTAGTAGGTTTAGAGAGGGTAAACCAGGAGAGATGTAGTAGGTTTAGAGAGGGTAAACCAGGAGAGATGTAGTAGGTTTAGAGAGGGTAAACCAGGAGAGATGTAGTAGGTTTAGAGAGGGTAAACCAGGAGAGATGTAGTAGGTTTAGAGAGGGTAAACCAGGAGAGATGTAGTAGGTTTAGAGAGGGTAAACCAGGAGAGATGTAGTAGGTTTAGAGAGGGTAAACCAGGAGAGATGTAGTAGGTTTAGAGAGGGTAAACCAGGAGAGAATACTACACTGAACAGCAGCCAACATATCAGACGGCTGGAGCCCTGCCTGTACTGCAAAACATGAAGCCTACTTTAACCCAAGCTGCCCTCCCAATGACATTAACCCCCCACCCAGACACACCCCGTATTATCAAACATTAACCCAGCCAAGATATAACCCCCATTTAGCCCCCAACCATCACACACACACAACAATCTGTCAGATTAACTATCTATCTGTCAGCGGGAACGGCAGGAGACAGGATGGAGGGATGAGATTAACGACAAGAATCTCCATTACCGCCCCACATTAACCCCCAGCTAAATATTTACAGTACACACACACACACACACACACACACACACACACACACACACACACACACACACACACACACACACACACACACACACACTGCCTTCAGAGAGCATTCACACCCCTTGACTTTTCCACCTTTTGTTGTGTTACAGACTGAATTTAAAATGGATTAATTGAAATGTTTTGGTCACTGGCCACACAATACCCCATAATGTCAAAGGGAGGTTTTCCAATGCCTCGCAAAGGGCACCTATTGGTAGATGGGTCAAAATAAAAAAAGCTGACAATGAATATCCCTTTGAGCAGGGTGAAGTTATTAATTACACTTTGGATGGTGTATCAATACACCCAGTCACTATAAAGATACAGGCGTCCTTCCTAAACTCAGTTTGCAGAGAGGAAGGAAACGGTCCAGTGTGGCTCAGTTGGTAGAGCATGATGTTTGCAACGCCAGGGTTGTGGGTTCGATTCCCACGCGGGACCAGTACGGGGGGGGGGGGAAATGTATGAAATGTATGCATTCACTACTGTAAGTTGCTCTGGATAAGAGCGTCTGCTAAATGACTAAAATGTAAATGTAATGAAACCACTCAGGGATTTCACCATGAGGCCAATGGTGACTGTAAATAGTTACAGAGTTTAATGGCTGTGATAGGAGAAAACTGAGGATGGATCAACAACATTGTAGTTACTCCACAATACTAATCTAATTGACAGAATGAAAAGAAGGAAGCCTGTACAGAATCCAAATATTCCAAAACGTGCATCCTGTTTGCAAAAAGGCACTAAAGTAATACAGCAACAAATGTGGCAAAGCAATTAACTTTTTGTCCTGAATACAAAGTGTTATGTTTGGGTCAAATCCAATACAGCACATTACTGAGTACCACTCTCCATATTTTCAAGCATAGTGATGGCTGCATCATGTTATGGATATGCTTGTAATCGTTAAGGAATGGGAAGTTTTTGAGGATAAAAAAAAGAACAAGGAATGGAGCTAACCACAGGCAAAATCCTAGAGGTTCAGTCTGCTTTCCACCAGACACTGGAGATGAATTCACCTTTCAGCAGGACAATGACCTAAAACACAAGGCCAGATCTACACTGGAGTTGCTTACCAGGCAGACAGTGAATGTTCCTGAGTGGCCGAGGTACAGTTAACTTAAATCTACTTGGAAATCTATGGTAAGACCTGACAATGGTTGTATAGCAATGATCAACAACCAATTTGACAGAGCTTTAACATTTCGAAAATAATAATCGCAAATGTTACACAATCCAGGTGTGGAAAGGTCTTAGAGACTTACCCTGAAAGACTCACAGCTGTAATCGCTGCCAAAGGTGATTTTAACATGTATTGATTCAGGGGTGTGAATACTTATGCAAATTATATATATATTTTGTTTTCATTTAAATAAATAAGTTAATAAAAATAATTCTAAAAACATGTTTTCACTTTGTCATTATGGGGTATTGTGTGTAAGTGGGTGAGAAATAAACTCAATGGAATCCTTTTTGACAGGCTGTAACACAACATGTGGAATAATTCAAACATGGAGAGAGCCTACAGAACAGAGGAGAGGCAAGACAGAGAGAGAGACAGAGGTAAAGGAAGGAATGAGAGAGGCATGGATAAGAGGGAGGAGAGGAGAGAGAGTGAAGAAGGAAAGAGAGAGAGAGAGAGAGAGAAATGAGGGGAACAAATATAGTGAGGAGTAGAGAGGGAGAATGAGAGAGAAAGACAGAAAGAAAGAAAGCAAGAAAGAAAGACAAAAAGAGAAACACAGAGAAAGAGAAAGAGAGAGAGAGAGAGAGAAAGAAAGAGAGAGAAAGAAAGAAAGGAGAGAGAGAGAGAGAGAAAGACAGAAAGAGATAGAGTGCAAGAGAGAAAAAGAGAAAGATAGAAGGATGCAAATAGCAGAAGGGAATAGACATTTCCTGCAGCAGAAGGGAATAGACATTTCCTGCAGCAGAAGGGAATAGACATTTCCAGGCAGCAGAAGGGAATAGACATTTCCAGGAAGCAGAAGGGAATAGACATTTCCTGCAGCAGAAGGGAATAGACATTTCCTGCAGCAGAAGGGAATAGACATTTCCAGGCAGCAGAAGGGAATAGACATTTCCAGGCAGCAGAAGGGAATAGACATTTCCTGCAGCAGAAGGGAATAGACATTTCCTGCAGCAGAAGGGAATAGACAGTTCCTGCAGCAGAAGGGAATAGACATTTCCTGCAGCAGAAGGGAATAGACATTTCCTGCAGCAGAAGGGAATAGACATTTCCTGCAGCAGAAGGGAATAGACATTTCCTGCAGCAGAAGGGAATAGACATTTCCTGCAGCAGAAGGGAATAGACATTTCCTGCAGCAGAAGGGAATAGACATTTCCTGCAGCAGAAGGGAATAGACATTTCCTGCAGCAGAAGGGAATAGACATTTCCTGCAGCAGAAGGGAATAGACATTTCCTGCAGCAGAAGGGAATAGACAGTTCCTGCAGCAGAAGGGAATAGACATTTCCTGCAGCAGAAAGGAATAGACATTTCCTGCAGCAGAAAGGAATAGACATTTCCTGCAGCAGAAAGGAATAGACATTTCCTGCAGCAGAAGGGAATAGACATTTCCTGCAGCAGAAGGGAATAGACATTTCCTGCAGCAGAAGGGAATAGACATTTCCTGCAGCAGAAGGGAATAGACATTTCCTGCAGCAGAAGGGAATAGACATTTCCTGCAGCAGAAGGGAATAGACATTTCCTGCAGCAGAAGGGAATAGACATTTCCAGGCAGCAGAAGGGAATAGACATTTCCAGGCAGCAGAAGGGAATAGACATTTCCTGCAGCAGAAGGGAATAGACATTTCATGCAGCAGAAGGGAATAGACAGTTCCTGCAGCAGAAGGGAATAGACATTTCCTGCAGCAGAAGGGAATAGACATTTCATGCAGCAGAAGGGAATAGACATTTCCTGCAGCAGAAGGGAATAGACATTTCCTGCAGCAGAAGGGAATAGACATTTCCTGCAGCAGAAGGGAATAGACATTTCCAGGCAGCAGAAGGGAATAGACATTTCCTGCAGCAGAAGGGAATAGACATTTCCTGCAGCAGAAGGGAATAGACATTTCCTGCAGCAGAAGGGAATAGACATTTCCTGCAGAAGGGAATAGACATTTCCTGCAGCAGAAGGGAATAGACATTTCCTGCAGCAGAAGGGAATAGACATTTCCTGCAGCAGAAGGGAATAGACATTTCCTGCAGCAGAAGGGAATAGACATTTCAAGGCAGCAGAAGGGAATAGACATTTCCTGCAGCAGAAGGGAATAGACATTTCCTGCAGCAGAAAGGAATAGACATTTCCTGCAGCAGAAGGGAATAGACATTTCCTGCAGCAGAAGGGAATAGACATTTCCTGCAGCAGAAGGGAATAGACATTTCCAGGCAGCAGAAGGGAATAGACATTTCCTGCAGCAGAAGGGAATAGACATTTCCTGCAGCAGAAGGGAATAGACATTTCCTGCAGCAGAAGGGAATAGACATTTCCTGCAGCAGAAGGGAATAGACATTTCCTGCAGCAGAAGGGAATAGACATTTCCTGCAGCAGAAGGGAATAGACATTTCCAGGCAGCAGAAGGGAATAGACATTTCCTGCAGCAGAAGGGAATAGACATTTCCAGGCAGCAGAAGGGAATAGACATTTCCTGCAGCAGAAAGGAATAGACATTTCCTGCAGCAGAAGGGAATAGACATTTCCTGCAGCAGAAAGGAACTCCAAAGCATTGACGCGGTTGCCGAGAAATGGAACACAAGATGAAACGAGACAGAGAGCACTTCATACACACACACACACACACACACACACACACACACACACACACACACACACACACACACACACACACACACACACACACACACACACACACACACACACACACACACACACACACACACACACACACACACACACACACACACACACACACACACACCTAGTGTTGTCCAGCAGGGTTCACAGCACTCTAACCTTCCCCTCCTCTCTACTACAACAGCCTCTAATTGCCTGTTCAACCCTTAGGCAGCTCTCTCCCATTTAGCCCGGTACTGCTTTATGGCCAGTCATCAGTCTCCACCACAGCATTACACAGCTGCTGATACAAAACATGCTTTGATAGAATGAGCAATGAAAGACAGAGTGAGGAAAGGGGTTGTTTGTGTGTGTGGATCTTACCGGTCCCAGACGGAGTAGAGGTGACTCCATCAATCTGCACGCTGCCGTTCCTCAGTAAGGAAGGAGACTTCTGGATCCCACTGCTGACACCAACACACAGCAGACCTCCTCTCTCTCCTCCACCGGGCCGGCCTGGCAGAGCGCTGGTAGAGGAGGGGGAAGGAGAGGAGGATGAGGTGGAGGAGAGAGAAGAGGACGATGAGGGGAGAGGTAGCGGTGCTGTGTGGTGCTCAGGTCCGTCTGTAGCCATGCCGTCAGGAGCATTGAAGCAGGGTCCATATCGGTTCCTCCAGTTTCCTCTCTTCTTCTTTCCCTTCACTCCTTCTTCTCCTACTTCTACCCCCATCCCTGGCCCAGAGGAGGAGGAGGCAGCAGAGGAAGAGGAGGATGATGAGGAGCGTTTGTAGCCGGCAGTGGCGGCAACGTTCCCCGTTGGCTCACTGTGAGAGTTCTCGTACAGTTTACCGCCGGCTAGGCCACCGCTGGCAGGAAGCGACATCATCGAACCGAAGGTGCTGAGCGACGCCATGCCCTCCAAGGACGTGAGCTCACTGGGCTTCACTAGGCAACGGCTGAACGAGGGCGGGGAGAAGGAGTCCCCGCCTCCAGAGCGCAGCAACGGATCAGAGAAGCCCAGGAAGTCAGAGGTGGGAGGAGTCACGGTGGAGGACGTCTTATTTGACAGCAGGAGGGCTGGGAGAGAGAGGAGAAGCTGTTTGCAGACTTAATACACACAGACCGACCCTCTGGCACTGCCAGACACATGGAAACACCAGTAACAGATAACACAGAGCAAAAACAACTCTCTCTTTCCATCTAATAACCATCTCCTTGTTCCTCAGTCTCTCGTTGGACTGTGAGACCCTTTTCCCACTAGATGCAACTTACAACACGTCAGACCTCCAGAGTTGCCCCCTGAAGGCTGAAACACACACACACACACACACACGCTGCCATAAGGGGTCAGAGGTCAAGGGAGACTGATGGCGTCTGAGCGTCCCTCTCTAGTGTCTCTGTGTGTGTTGTTTGTGTGTGGCAGAGATTACAGGAGCCAGGATCTAGCCAGGGAGATGATGGTCATACGCTGGCACTCTGGACAACATCCAACAACTGTCACACACGCACAAACACACGTACAAACGTACAAACGTAAACAGTCTCACCTATCAATCTCACCTTGATGAAAGGTTCCAGTGGAGGAGGCGGCGGTGGAGGAGGTTGCCGTAGTGACCACAGCAGAGGGGAGGGGCTTCCCAGGTATGAGGGACTTGCGTCCCCGCTGAACACCAATCCCATGGCTAATGCTCTTCTTGCCCAGTTTGACCTCCGACCCTTGTTTGCTCTCTGACCCTGTGGGGGGGGCGTCCTTAGCACTCCCGGAGTGCACAGGCACTTCCTGGAAGTTGGCGGTGGTGAAACGGGCGGCACTGTCATCCAATCGCTTCTGCGATGAGGTGGGCAAAGAGGAGACTCCTCCTCCACCACCGCTGCTGTAGCTCTGGGAGATGGTTGAGGAGAGGAGGAGAGGATGATTGGAGAAGAGAGGGAGGAGAGGAAGAGTGGAGTGTAGTGTAGTGGAGGAGTATAGAGGAGAGGGAGGGAAGGAGATGAGGGAAGGAGAAGAGAGGAGTGGAGAGGAAAGGAGAGGAGGAGTGGAGAGGAAAGGAACGGAGAGGAGAAGTGGAGAAGAAAGGAAAGGAGAGGAGGAGTGGAGAGGAAAGGAGAGGAGGAGAGGAGAGGAGAGGAAAGGAGAGGAGAGGAGGAGTGGAGAGGAAAGGAGAGGAGAGTAGGAGAGGAGAGGAAAGGAGGAGTGGAGAAGTGGAGCATGAGAGAGGTCAGTCCAGCCCTAATGCCTAACAGAGCTAGTCAATGTTCACCTCACATTAAACCCACGGAGTGAGATGGAGAGACAGAGAGAAAGAGAGGGAGAGAGAGAGAAAGAGAGGGAGAGAAGCAGGGCGGAAAGGAGGAGTGGGCTCACCTTGTCTGAGGTGACCATGAGAGTTGGAGCGAGGGTGGGGGAAAGCTCTAGAATCTTCTTGTGTTTGGGTTTGTGTCTCTCCCTCTCTTTGTGTTTCTGAGGAGAGAGAAAAGGGAGGGATAAGCGTTAAGGAAGGGCAGGAAAGTAGAGGATGAGACAGATGAGTGTTTGGGTTGGGCACGTCTTATGAAAGAGAGAAAGAGAAAATGTATCTTTAATTCCCAGCCCAGGTCTGAGCTGAAAGGATGGTTCAACCACAATGAAAATAAAATAACCACAAAGTGCTTAAGACAGAAGAGAGGTTCAAATCTCTGCCATTTAGCAGACACTTGGTTTTCTGTCTTCCTAGTGAGAGATTCTACCCAATCCATGGCCTAAACCCCTCAAAACTCAATTTACACCCTCAGTTACACACGTACATGTAGGTACATGCACACACACACGCAGAGGCGCAACTTTCACTGGGGACGGGGGTCATTCCCCCCATTCTGAAATTGCATTTTTGTCCCCCCCAGTTGTACCATTGCAATGTGATACAAAACCCGGCAACAGAGTGCTTTAGGATCACATGGACGCCTCCGTGCGGTCGGGAAGGCTGTTTGGAGTGTTCAGCTGGGATTTAGGACCACACGGACACCACAGAGCGGGCTGACAGGCTGTGTAAAGGCAAGGCTTCTGGAAGGCTGGCTGGATCAGCATGGGAGAGTTGAGCATAGTTCAGTGTGTATGGTTTGCTGTCTTTCACCGAGTTGCAAAACCAAGCAGAGCAGAGACTGGCTAATATTTAGTTGACTGATGTAGCTGGCAAGGTAACTGCCGTTTAACTGAACAGAAAAAAACGAGTGTTTATTAGCAGAGCTGAGTTAGTATTGTCACTGATATGTAAGGTTAGCTAATGTTTCATCCCCTCTCGACTGGGGTGAATGAATAAAGTACACTAGCAGCTACCAGAGCCAGGTTAGCGCTAGCCTCTACTTATCTGTCAGATAGATAGCAATAATAGCCACTTCATATCGCTAACAGCTGTTGTTTGTACGGAAATGTTTTGTAGCCTTTGTTTTGTCCCGTTTCAGAAGTAAACGATCTTGGCTAGCTTTCGCCAGTTGATCTACTGTTCGAGAGAGAGTTGGCCAAAAATTGGTTAACGTAATCTATTCTTGTTGCATCAATCTCACTAGTCCTGAATCAAAACGATGACACCATCAACCAAACGATTTAAGATTGATATTCTGACGTTTTTTCAGTGCAATGTTAGTTTTATTAGTCAGTATGGCAGTCTGCGCGGAACGACCTCTTCAACACGCAACTGCTGGCTTTCTGTCCGCAAGAACTGGTCCCAAATCCAACCTCAGTCCCGCAATGGTATTTTAGGCGTATGTGACGCAGCTCACTGGCCAGCCATGGTCCCAGCAATTCTGCGCCCTACAGGCAATATCAAATGCGCAAACAATTTCAGAAATAGGTTAAATTACCTGAGATTTTCACATGTCCCTTACATTGTAATACTGGTCTATATATTTTTTTTTATATTTTTTTTATTTCACCTTTATTTAACCAGGTAGGCAAGTTGAGAACAAGTTCTCATTTACAATTGCGACCTGGCCAAGATAAAGCAAAGCAGTTCGACAACATACAACAACACAGAGTTACACATGGAGTAAAAACAAACATACAGTCAATAATACAGTAGAAAAATAAGTCTATATACAATGTGAGCAAATGAGGTGAGATAAGGGAGGTAAAGGCAAAAAGGCCATGGTGGCAAAGTAAATAAAATATAGCAAGTAAAACACTGGAATGGTAGATTTGTAGTAGAAGAAAATGCAAAGTAGAAATAGAAATAATGGGGTGGAAAGGAGCAAAATAAATAAATACAGTAGGGGGATGAGGTAGTTGTTTGGGCTAAATTATAGATGGGCTATGTACAGGTGCAGTGATCTGTGAGCTGCTCTGACAGCTG
The DNA here is from genome assembly GCF_965601325.2 of Salmo salar. Taxonomy (NCBI): domain Eukaryota; kingdom Metazoa; phylum Chordata; class Actinopteri; order Salmoniformes; family Salmonidae; genus Salmo; species Salmo salar. The sequence continues at coordinate 29,524,544 of NC_138319.1, read as the reverse complement.
GTGCTTAAAGCTAGTGAGGGAGATAAGTGTTTCCAGTTTCAGAGATTTTTTGCAGTTTGTTCCAGTCATTGGCAGCAGAGAACTGGAAGGAGAGACGGCCAAAGGAGGAATTGGCTTTGGGGGTGACCAGAGAGATATACCTGCTGGAGCATGTGCTACAGGTGGGTGCTGCTATGGTGACCAGTGAGCGGAGATAAGGGGGGACTTTACCTAGCAGGGTCTTGTAGATGACCTGTAGCCAGTGGGTTTGGTGACGAGTATGAAGCGAGGGCCAGCCAACGAGAGCATACAGGTCGCAGTGGTGGGTAGTATATGGGGCTTTGGTGACAAAATGGATGGCACTGTGATAAACTGCATCCAGTTTGTTGAGTAAGGTATTGGAGGCTATTTTGTAAATGACATCGCCGAAGTCGAGGATCGGTAGGATGGTCAGTTTTACGAGGGTATGTTTGGCAGCATGAGTGAAGGATGCTTTGTTGCGAAATAGGAAGCCAATTCTAGATTTAACTTTGGATTGGAGATGTTTGATGTGAGTCTGGAAGGAGAGTTTATAGTCTAACCAGACACCTAGGAATTTGTAGTTGTCCACATATTCTAAGTCGAACCGTCCAGAGTAGTGATGCTAGACAGGCGGGCAGGTGCAGGCAGCGATCTGTTGAAGAGCATGCATTTAGTTTTACTTGTATTTAAGAGCAGTTGGAGGCCACGGAAGGAGAGTTGTATGGCATTGAAGCTCGTCTGGAGGGTTGTTAACCTGTTAGGGCTAGGGGGCAGCATTGACACGGCTGGATAAAATACATACCCGATTTAATCTGGTTACCACTCCTACCCAGTAACTAGAATATGCATATACTTATTACATATGGATAGAAAACACCCTAAATTTTCTAAAACTGTTTGAATGGTGTCTGTGAGTATAACAGAACTCAAATGGCAGGTCAAAACCTGAGAGATTCCTTTACAGGAAGTGGCCTGTCTGACCATTTGTTGAACTTCTTTTCCATCTCTATCATTTACTAAGGATCTCTGCTCTAACGTGACACTTCCCACGTCTTCCATAGGCTCTCAGAGCCCGGGAAAAAACAGAATGTCGTCATTCCAGCCCCAGGCTGAAACACATTATCGCCTTTCTCAAGTGGCCGATCAAGAGACACTGGCTTATGCGCGTGACCCCGACCGCCCCCGCCTTTGGGATTTTTTCCTCTGTTTGCCGAAAAGGAGATTCCCTGTCGGAATATTATCGCTTTTCTACGAGAAAAATGTCGTAAAAATTGATTTTAAACAGCGGTTGACATGCTTCGAAGTACGGTAATGGAATACTTAGAATTTTATTGTCACGAATTGCGCCATGCGCGTGACACTTCTTTACTATTTCGGATAGTGTCTGGAACGCACGAACAAAACGCCGCTATTCGGATATAACGATGGATTATTTTGGACCAAACCAACATTTGTTATTGAAGTAGCAGTCCTGGGTGTGTATTCTGACGAAGACAACAAAAGGTAATGAAACTTTTATAATAGTAAATATGATTATGGTGAGTGCTAAACTTGCCGGGTGTCTAAATAGCGAGCCCGTGATGCCTGGGCTATGTACTTAGAATATTGCAAAATGTGCTTTCACCAAAAAGCTATTTTAAAATCGGACATATCGAGTGCATAGAGGAGGTCTGTATCTATAATTCTTAAAATAATTGTTATGCTTTTTGTGAACGTTTATCGTGAGTAATTTAGTAAAATGTTAGCGAATTCCCCGGAAGTTTGCGGGGGGTATGCTAGTTCTGAACGTCACATGCTAATGTAAAAAGCTGGTTTTTGATATAAATATGAACTTGATTGAACAAAACATGCATGTATTGTATAACATAATGTCCTAGGGTTGTCATCTGATGAAGATCATCAAAGGTGAGTGCTGCATTTAGCTGTCTTCTGGGTTTTGGTGACATTATATGCTGGCTTGAAAAATGGGTGTCTGATTATTTCTGGCTTGGTACTCTGCTGACATAATCTAATGTTTTGCTTTCGTTGTAAAGCCTTTTTGAAATCGGACAGTGTGGTTAGATTAACGAGAGTCTTGTCTTTAAATGGCTGTAAAATAGTCATATGTTTGAGAAATTGAAGAAATAGGATTTTTAAGGTTTTGAAAATCGCGCCACAGGATAGCAGTGGCTGTTACGTAGGTGGGACGAATTCGTCCCGCCTAGCCTAGAGAGGTTAACAGTGTCCAAAGAAGGGTCAGAAGTATACAGAATGGTGTCGTCTGCGTAGAGGTGGATCAGAGACTCACCAGCAGCAAGAGCGACATCATTGATGTATACAGAGAAAAGAGTTGGCCCAAGAATTGAACCCTGTGGTACCCCCATAGAGACTGCCAGAGGTCCGGACAACAGGCCCTCCGATTTGACACACTGAACTCTATCAGAGAAGTAGTTGGTGAACCAGGCAAGGCAATCATTTGAGAAACCAAGGCTATTGAGTCTGCCGATGAGGATGTGGTGATTGACAGAGTCGAAAGCTTTGGCCAGGTCAATGAATACGGCAGCATAGTATTGTTTCTTATCGATGGCGGTTACGATATCGTTTAGGACCTTGAGCGTGGCTGAGGTGCACCCATGACCAGCTCTGAAACCAGATTGCATAGCGGAGAAGGTGCGGTGGGATTCGAAATGGTCAGTAATCTGTTTGTTGACTTGGCTTTCGAAGACCTTAGAAAGGCAGGGTAGGATAGATATAGGTCTGTAACAGTTTGGGTCAAGAGTGTCCCCTCCTTTGAAGAGGGGGATGACAGCAGCTGCTTTCCAATCTTTGGGAATCTCAGACGACATGAAAGAGAGGTTGAACAGGCTAGTAATAGGGGTTGCAACAATTTCGGCAGATAATTTTAGAAAGAAAGGGTCCAGATTGTCTAGCCCGGCTGATTTGTAGGGGGCCAGATTTTGCAGCTCTCAGAACATCAGCTGAATGGATTTGGGAGAAGGAGAAATGGGGAAGGCTTGTGCGAGTAGCTGTGGGGGGTGCAGTGCTGTTGACTGCGGTAGGGGTAGCCAGGTGGAAAGCATGGCCAGCTGTAGAAAAATGCTTCTTGAAATTCTCAATTATAGTGGGTTTATCGGTGGTGATAGAGTTTCCTATCCTCAGTGCAGTGGGCAGATGGGAGGAGGTGTTCTTATTCTCCATGGACTTTACAGTGTCCCAGAACTTTTTCTGCTTGAAAAAGTTAGCCTTGGCTTTTCTAACTGCCTGTGAATATTGTTTTCTAACTTCCCTGAAAAGTTGCATATCACGGGGGCTGTTCGATGCTAATGCAGAACGCCACAGGATGTTTTTGTGTTAAGGTTAAGGGCAGTCAGGTCTGGAGAGAACCAAGGGCTATATCTGTTCCTGGTTCTACATTTCTTGAATGGGGCATGCTTATTTAAGATGGAGAGGAATGCGTTTAAAAAAAATATCCAGGCATCATCTACTGACGGGATGATGTCCATATCCTTCCAGGATACCCCGGCCAGGTCGATTAGAAAGGCTTGCTCGCTGAAATGTTTCAGGGAGCGTTTGACAGTGATGAGTGGAGGTCGTTTGACCGCTGACCCATTACGGGTGCAGGCAATGAGGCAGTGATCGCTGAGATCTTGGTTGAAAACAGCAGAGGTGTATTTGGAGGGCGAGTTAGTTAGGATGACATCTATGAGGATGCCCGTGTTTACGGCTTTGGGGTGGTACCTGGTAGGTTCATAAATAATTTGTGTGAGATTGAGGGCATCAAGCTTGGATTGTTGGATGGCTGGGGTGTTAAGCATGTCCCAGTTTAGGTCACCTAGCAGCACGAGCTCTGAAGATAGATGGGGGGCAATCAGTTCACATATGGTGTCCAGATCAGCCAATATGTTAGATGTAGTTTGAAGAGAGCAGAGTTGGAGAGACTTGCACTTTCTTTTGAGCTATTTTTATAGCCTACCATTTAGGAGTGGGAAGATTTTCAGAGAGAAATATGGGTGATCATTATTTAGGCCTATTTCCAGGCAATGTAGTAAACTATAGACTAATCATAGGACTATTTAGGGAGTACATTTCCTTGGAAAGATAATTGTCCCGTGCTTCTCCGCCCATACACAGGCTATAACCTACTCTATTTAATTGGGACCACACACGTACCTGATCTCACAGGTGTGGCTACTGAACTGGAAGCAGCAAGAATGATGACCACGGCACGCTATGTTTTGAGAAGTCCTGTAGGATATAGCCAACCTTTTAGGGCTCCCGAGTGGCGCAGCGGTCTAAGGCACTGCATCTCAGTGCAAGAGGCGTCACTACAGTCCCTGGTTCGAATCCAGGCCGCATCACATCCGGCTATGATTGGGAGTCCCATAGGGCGGCACACAATTGGCCCAGCGTCGTCCGAGTTTGGCCGTCATTGTAAATAAGAATTTGTTCTTAACTGACTTGCCTAGTTAAAGGTTAAATACATTTTAGGAGAATGATTTGCAGGCAGAGACAAATAAATGGGTAATCAACATTTATTGAAAATGAAAAGGTGCAACGTTCACTCACCATAGTAGCCTAAGTTATGTGCGCTTTGTGCCTCTTCCTTTTCAATTATGACATTTTTTGATTGCACTTCGAATCACTTCTTTCCATTATCAATATTTATTTAAAGACACTAGTTAACTATAGTCTAATCATATTTAAGTTCATTTAATATTCAAGTTAACTGCCAATTGATTCTCCGCCCATATAGGCAGCCTACTCTGTTTCAATGAGACCAGAAATACCTAGGCGCAATTGAATTCTCACGCCCAACTAGGAGAGGTAGGCTACTTAAGATGAAGCCGCGAATTTTAAGTGTGTGAATAACGCAAAAAATATGTTTTTAATACAATAGGTAGGCTAATGCATATAAAGCAGAAAGAGAACTGTTAAAACTTCTTATGGATACTTGGGATGGTAGGGTCCCACCTGGCCAACATCCAGTGAAATGGCAGAGCGCCAAATTCAAATTAAATTACTATAAATATTCAACTTTCATGAAATCACAAGTGCAATACATCAAAATAAAGCTTAACTTGTTGTTAATCCAGCCAAGGTGTCCAATTTCAAAAATGCTTTACGGCGAAAGCAAACCATGCGATTATCTGAGGACAGCGTCCAGCACACAAATGCATAACAAATCATTTTCAACCAGGGAGTTGCAACACAAAAGTCAGAAATAGCCATATAATATATGCCTTACCTTTGAAGATCTTCTTCTGTTGGCACTCCAAAATGTCCCAGAAGCATCACAAATGGTCCTTTTGTTCGATAATGTCCTTATTTATGTCCCAAAAATGTACATTTATTTGGCACGTTTGATTCAGAAATACACCGGTTTCAACACACCCAACATGCCTACAAAGTATCTAATAAGTTACCTGTAAACTTGGTCCAAACATTTCAAACAATGTTCCTAATACTTCCTCGGGTATCCTAAAACGTAAATAATCGATAGAATTTAAGACGGGATAATCTGTTTTCAATACCGAAGAAAAATACCACGGAGCGCGCTCCTGTGTACGCGCAATAAAATACTTCAGCCCTTCACAGTGACACGAACAATTTACAGCCGTACTTCTTCATTCCTCAAAAGAAAAACATCAACCAATTTCTAACGACTGTTGACATCTAGTGGAAGCCATAGGAACTGCAACCAGGGCCCTTATAAATCAGGATTCCCAATGAAAAGTAGTGGGAAAAACTATGAGCTCAAAAAAGAAATTCCCTGAATGGATTGTGCTCAGGGTTTCTCCTGCCAAATCAGTTCTGTTATACTCACAGACATTATTCTAACAGTTTTAGAAACTTCTGAGTGTTTTCTATCCAAATCTACCAATTATATGCATATCCTAGCTTCTGGGCCTGAGTAGCAGGCAGTTTACTTTGGGCACGCTTTTCATCCAAAATTCCGAAAGCTGCCCCCTATCCTAAAAGAGTTTTAACAAATAATCTGTGGGACAACAAAAATATTTTCATCCCAAAGTCGTCTGTCTGACCGCCAGCTCCCACCTCAGCAAGAAAATGCAGACCGTACCACAATGATCTCTGTGGGGACCCTCAGGTTCCGCGGGCTGTGCAGCCCTGTAGTGCAGCCAGTACTATGCACTATGCTCATGTCTTAGCAGGATCAGATGGTGACAGGGGTCCCAGCAGCGTCAGACAGCCTGGGAAGACCAGTCTACGGAGCTCAGCTGAATGTGGCCGTAGGTCTATATTAACAATATCAGTGGACACTACAAAGTTCCATCTTGAATTAATGGGAATACCTACAATAGCCACAGGACAGCAGCTTAAAGCTATAGTTTAGGATCTGGGAATAATGGTAATTTCAATTATTGGACCATTGATTCTATTCTTGGATAACAATGTATAAATGTACACTAAGGTAATGCCTCATTTTAGGAGGATCAGATGGTGACAGGGGTCTCAGCAGGGTCACGCAGCCAGGGAAGACCAGTCTGTGACAGAGGTGAGGTGAATTTTTGCAGATACACTGTATTCTCTCTGTGCAGCAAACACTGGACAGATGCTATTTAAGACAGACTGACAAACCTCCAAAGTTGATTTCCAAACTGTATCAAGGGTTGATAGAGGCTTTTTTTCCCGATGACAAAACCTTTATATCTAGGACATAAAGGCTTCTCAACAGTTTTTACTCCCAAGCCATGAGACTCATGAACAAGTAATCAAATGGCTACCCGGACTATCTGCATTGTGTGCATACCCCCCCCCCCCCCCCAACCCCTCTTTTACGCTGCTGCTACTCTCTGTTTATCATCTATGCATAGTCACTTTAACTATACATTCATGTACATATGTACATACTACGCCAATTAGCCCAACCAACCAGTGCTCCCGTGCATTGGCTAACCGGGCTATCTGCATTCTTTCATCACATTCCCAGTGGGTCAGAAGTTTACATACACTCAATTAGTAATTGGTAGCATTGCCTTTAAATTGTTTAACTTGGGTCAAATGTTTCAGGTAGCCTTCCACAAGCTTCCCACAATAAGTTGGGTGAATTTTGGCCCACAAAGCTGGTGTAACTGAGTCAGGTTTGTAGGCCTCCTTGCTCGCACACACTTTTTCAGTTCTGCCCACAAATATTCTATAGGATTGAGGTCAGGGCTTTGTGATGGCCATTCCAATACTTTGACCTTGTTGTCGTTAAGCCATTTTTCCACAACTTTGGAAGTATGCTTGGGGTCATTGTCCATTTGGAAGACCCATTTGCGACCAAGCTTTAACTTCCTGACTGATGTCTTGAGATGTTGCTTCAATATATCCACATCATTTTCCAACCTCATGATGCCATCTATTTTGTGAAGTGCACCAGTCCCTCCTGCAGCAAAGCACCCCCACAACATGATGCTGCCACCCCCGTGCTTCACGGTTGGGATGGTGTTCTTCGGCTTGCAAGCATCCCTCTTTTTCCTCCAAACATAACGATGGTTATTATGGCCAAACAGTTCTATTTTTATTTCATCAGACCAGAGGACATTTCTTAAAAAAGTACAATCTTTCTCCCCATGTGCAGTTGCAAACCGTAGTCTGGCTTTTTATGGTGGTTTTGGAGCAGTGGCTTCTTCCTTGCTGAGCGGCCTTTCAAGTTATGTCGATATAGGACTCGTTTTACTGTGGATATAGATACTTTCGTACCTGTTTCCTCCAGCATCTTCACAAGGTCCATTGCTGTTGTTCTGGGATTGATTTGCACTTTTTGCACCAAAGTACTTCATCTCTAGGAGACAGAGTGCGTCTCCTTCCTGAGCGGTATGACGGCTGCATGGTCCCATGGTGTTTATACATGCAGACTATTGTTTGTACTGATGAAGGTGGTACATTCAGGCATTTGGAAATTGCTCCCAAGGATGAACCAGACTTGTGGAGGTCTACAATTTTTTTTCTGAGGTCTTGGCTGATTTCTTTTGATTTTCCCATGATGTCAAGCAAAGAGGCACTGAGTTTGAAGGTCGGCCTTGAAATACATCCACAGGTACACCTCCAATTGACTCAAATGATGTCAATTAGCCTATCAGAAGCTTCTAAAGTCATGGCATAATTTTCTGAATTTTCCAAGCTGTTTAAAGGCACAGTCAACTTAGTGTATGTAAACTTCTGACCCACCGGAATTGTGATACAGTGAATTATATGTGAAATAATCTGTTTGTAAACATTTGTTGGAAAAATGACTTGTGTCATGCACAAAGTAGATGTCCTAACCGACTTGCCAAAACTATAGTTTGTTAACAAGAAATTTGTGGAGTGGTTGACTCCAATCTATGTGTATGTAAACCTCCGACTTCAACTGTGTATTTGAGGTGTATGTGGGATTTTAAAGTTTTGTTTTTGTTTCCAAACCTTTCCTTTGGGAATACATTTTTTTAAAGGTGTGAACTGGAAAGGAAATTGTGTTGTGAGAGAGTTTAGTTACTGACTAGACTGGTGGGGGTTGTGCATGCAGGCGGCTCGGGTTGGCTGGTCGGTCTGGCTGAAATGTGATATAGAGGATGTCTTAATAAAGACAATCAAAAGTCTGAATTTTTTCAAGAGTTGTTCATTAGCTAGGCAATTTGTTAAAGGTTCAACAATATTTATTATTGAATTACCTTTGATCTAGTTCAGTCTTATTAATCACTTAAACATATTTAATAATGATCTCTTACCTGGCTTGATGACTGTGGGCGTTTTTGCTTACTTTTTGTTCTAAATGGAGAAGACATATTGGATTGTGTAAAAATGTAGGAAATGTGGCACCCCTGCACAGACGTACACACACCCTAACTCCTCACTCACCGCACACTCTCAGCGAACACCTCGATCACAAACACACATCCGCAGTCATGTCCACGTGCACACACACACACAACCTGCAGGTGTAAAAATATGCAGTGATCCTGTGAGACGGCATTGAGATTCCAACCTGCTACCGACACACCGAAGCACCATGACAACCATCGGCACTCCCCCCAGCATCCCTCTATCTTCCCTGTATCTCCTAGTACTTCCTGTATCTCCCAGTGTGTGTTGGGGCTGGTAGCACATTTTAGCTAACTACGTGTGTGTGTGTGTGTGTGTGTGTGTGTGTGTGTGTGTGTGTGTGTGTGTGTGTGTGTGTGTGTGTGTGTGTGTGGTGTGTGTGTGTGTATGTGTGTGTGAGAGACAAAAACTATTTGGTGTAACAAAACGTTTTCTCCATGGCGCTCAGGGGCTGCGGTACATTGAAGTAATCATTGCAACAATTATCACCTGGGTGATGTTTTTCTAGGCGCACTGGAGCTCCTAAATTAAAGCTCGCACAGTAAAGTAATGGTCCCACTGTAGAGCCCTGTGTGGATTCCCTTGTTCTTTCTCAATAACATTCCAATAGTAGCAGTTGATGGACAGAGTTAGGCTGAGAGGGTTGAATGTCCACACACGTTCCGATATCCACATCACTTTACACACTGAGAGACTCCCCCCTCATCGGAGCAGGAGACATGGAGGAAGAAGAGGGCGGGGGGGAGAAAATAATCCTCACCAACCCGGCAGGAATTCCCATGTGCAGTTTCCTGCAGGCTCTCTGACCAGCTGGTGTGTGTGTGTTTCCTGCAGGCTATATGAGCGGCCGGTGGAAGGAGAGGCTTTTAGCCCTCATTGTTATTTAGCTGGGGGGTTTGAAAATAGGTAGGCACACACATCTGGAATGTGGAGGGAGGGGGGTTAAGGATAGAGGGTTATGGGACCTCTTGCTAATGCAAATCAGGCTGTGTAACAAAAGCCAGGGCAAAGAAGGAAACCCTGGGGAACTAGACAACTGTGCCAACTCTGCTTTTTTCATGCATGTGCACAAACATTTCATCACTGTTTTACAAAAACGTGTCACCCCCCCCCAAAAAACTGATAATAGTCTCATTCATGAGTCTAGCTGACTGACCATGCAGCCCAGGAGCATGCTACATGACCTCACTTACTACATGGAATCATGAAGAATGTTAGCTAAAAACTCAAGCTCTCGAAAAGATCAAGTTCAGAAAACCAATGACTTTCTTTTGCAGTACAAAAAGATTAGAATTTAAAAAATGAACTACAACTGAAATACAAAAAGATTAGAATTTAAAAAATGAACTACAACTGAACTACAAAAAGCATGACGACTGGGACATTATCCAATCAGAAGAACACAGGACTTTTATCCAATGGGGTGGAGCAACCAGGAGTAGACCAATCGGGTGAGAAAAACAGATTGATGAGTGGGTGACTTCCTCTGACGTCATAATGGAAAAGGATGCATGGCCAATGACTGTGGTCCTGTTCATACACCTGGACTCAAACATTTGTGTAAGCAGGAAGCCGCCCCACTGTGTACAAGGCTGTAATATTACTGGGTCTACCTTTAACCATGCACCCTTCACTGATTTACATCTACTAATAAAAGAGGGATCTAATAGGGTTGGATAGCTGAAAGCTAGGGTTCCACTACATAGATTACACCTACACTGTCATGTTAGATCAATGGGAACTCTAAGGGAGGAGGGATGCATGTGTAAGATGCTCTATCTCACACAGTGGTGGCATAGTCGATGGGCTAACACTTATAAAGTGTTGGTTGTTGGTTAGAGATCATACCAAGTAACTTAGCTAGGGCATTTCTATCCTTAGCTGTCTCTGTAATTCTTTGCTGTGTGTTGTTCCCTCTGTCTGTGTTGTTCCCTCTGTCTACAGTGTGTGTGTGTGTATATATATCTGTTCAGAGAGGGTGTATGGTTGTTGTGTGTTGTTCCCTCTGTCTACAGTGTGTGTGTGTGTGTATATATATCTGTTCAGAGAGGGTGTATGGTTGTTGTGTGTTGTTCCCTCTGTCTACAGTGTGTGTGTGTGTGTATATATATCTGTTCAGAGAGGGTGTATGGTTGTTGTGTGTTGTTCCCTCTGTCTACAGTGTGTGTGTGTGTATATATATCTGTTCAGAGAGGGTGTATGGTTGTTGTGTGTTGTTCCCTCTGTCTACAGTGTGTGTGTGTGTATATATATCTGTTCAGAGAGGGTGTATGGTTGTTGTGTGTTGTTCCCTCTGTCTACAGTGTGTGTGTGTATATATATCTGTTCAGAGAGGGTGTATGGTTGTTGTGTGTTGTTCCCTCTGTCTACAGTGTGTGTGTGTGTGTGTGTGTGTGTGTATATATCTGTTCAGAGAGGGTGTATGGTTGCTGTGTCCGTCACAGTCACGTAGAAATATGTTGGGTGTTTCTTACGTTGTTGTCTTGTTGGTCTTGTTGGTCCCAGCACTAAGGCTCTGGGTCCTACTACCTCAGGCCATGCTCACCCGACTAAAGGTATAGAGGAACTACACCTTACTAACGCAGACCCATGCTGAATATAGACTACATAAATAAATAACATCTAAATACAAAATAAATTAATACATAAACTAAAAGGGTAGAGGAACAGAAGACCTAAGCTAAATATAGACCAAATAAATACATCTAAATAGAGACCAAATAAATACATCTAAATAGAGACCAAATAAATACATCTAAATATAGACCAAATAAATAAATCTAAATATAGACCAAATAAATAAATCTAAATATAGACCAAATAAATAAATCTAAATATAGACCAAATAAATAAAGCTAAATAGAGACCAAATAAATACATCTAAATATAGGCTTTACTTATGAATAAATCTAAATATAGGCTTTACTTATGAATAAATGAACTAAAAAGGTAGAGGAACTTGACGTTTCTTAAGAATCTCTGTGAGATCAGAGTGAGATATAAAATGTATATATATATATATATATATAGTACCTGTCAAAAGTTTGGACACACCTACTCATTCCAGGGTTTTTCTTTATTTTGACTATTTTCTACATTGTAGAATAATAGTGAATACATCAAAACTATGAAATAATACATATGGAATCATGTAGTAAACAAAAGTATTAAACAAATAAAAATATATTTTATATTTGAAATTCTTTGCCTTGATGACAGCTTTGCACACTCTTGGCAGTTTCTCTCTTATGTTAGTCACTATCAGCCCATGTCAACGAACATTTTTTAGATGGGTAAATGAATCCAGCGACCTGTGGGCCACCATTTATTTTGTTAGTCACTCTCACTCAGATATCCTATTAAAAACTGCAAACATTTCTCTTCACCCTGTGGCAAAATGTGTAGAATTTCAGGAAATTGGTGTAAAACGGCAAAATCTTCTCTCCGCCCCATGCCAAAATGTGTAGAATTGCTGCAAACTTGCTTTAAAACGGCATTACATTTTTTTTCCTCTCCGTTGTCAAGAGGGAGGCTGCTAAAATGTTTTGCTCACAAAGTGAGGGGGGGCTAACAAAACAATTCTTAGGGCCCCCCAAAAGGATAGGGCAGCACTGACTGCATGTGTGGGTATGGATATACAGAGACCCACGAGCCACTCACGATGCATTCATATTGTTGTGGCCCCCATCAAGATCAGCCATTCCTGCTCTAGGGCTATGGCAGTCGTGGAATTTTAAATGACGGTTATTGACCACGGTCACCGTAACAACCGGTAGAATATAAAATAAAATGTACTTGCGTTTTCTCCTCTCATCTGCTCCTGACTGTATTTTCTGCCATAGAAATGAAATGAAGAAAACGGGCGTACCCATTCAACTCAATGATGGCAGTCATTTTTTCTTCATCTCAAACAGCAAGTAACACAAGTAAGTCTGTGTTTACAAACTTTTAGAATGACAATTGTTCCTCAATGTAGCCCATTTGAAAAATCTTTCAAGCTCTCTCCCTTTCGATAACCACTCAGCGTGAAAGGGAGAGAAAACATATCGTGCTCTGACCGGTGGAAAGGTCATAAAATAGGCCTACTTGATTACTTCTTATCCCTCGCGCAAATAGCCTCCAGCTGTGTCTGCCCGGAGCTCACTGGTGCTGGAAACTCTGAGGGTCCAGAATATGTTATACAATGTTGCAAGTTTGTTAGCACCAGCTTCAGACTGGACCAAGTTGATACAATGTGTCAAGTTCCTTGCAGACAGGCCATGCTAGCCAATGTGATTTATTTTTATCAGGATGTTTTCTACCCGCAGGCTGCAATGTTTTTATTGGTTGGCTTTATGTAGGCTATTTTTACATAGTTGGCAATATAAGTTATTTTTAGATTTGTATAATTTTGATTTATATTTAGATAGAATTTGTATTAATCAGATGACAATGATTTTGAGCTACGAAGGCTTTATTATAAAATAAATTAACTGTTCCACAAAAATGTGCATATGAAAATCATAACTGGCACGGCGGATCGGTAAAAATGGAAAGATAAATTGGCACTCCAAATGGAAAAGGTTGCTGACCCCAGGCGTAGCCTATTACTGCCAACTCGGGAGCGTAATGGCACAATTTGCTGTCACGTCCTGACCAGTATAAGGGTTAATTGTCATTGTAGTTTGGTCAGGACGTGGCAGAGGGTATTCGTTTTATGTGGTTCGGGGTGGTGTGTTTGTTGAAGGGGCATTTGATTTAAGTATTCCGGGGTTTTTGGGCACTGTTTGATTTTCATGTATTCTATGTTTAGTCTAGTGTGTCTGTTTCTATGTTTGGTTAATTGGGGTTGGGACTCTCAGTTGAAGGCAGGTGTTGTCTATTTGCCTTTGATTGAGAGTCCCATATATTAGGGTGTGTTTGTGTTTGTCATTTGTGGGAGATTGTTCTGTGTTTAGCCTTGTGCCTTGCCAGACTGTTTTGTTGATCGTACGTTCTTTTGTTATTTTTGTACGTTCATTCTGAGTTAATAAACGTCAAGATGAGCATACACATACCTGCTGCGTTTTGGTCTCATCACTACGACAACCGTGACATTTGCGAAGGCCAGAAGCAGCGGGAGGCGGTGGTTTGGGAAGAGTTTTTTTTCTCTGGCTCCCTCTTGAGTCATTTCTGTTTCTTAATTATTTAATCACAGTGTGCTTAAAGCATCAGACAAGCTCAGTAGCCTACATATAGTAAAACAAATATGAACACATAGGTGTGTGTCTATATATGGAAAAACTCACGTTTTAAAATTTCGACCAGTCGATTGGTCGAAAGAACAGACGACTCTTGGTCGACCAAGATTTTTTGGGGGTCTGGGACATTACTACATTGCATGAGCCATATGATATCAGTTAACATACATTGAATGAACATTCTACATTACCATGGAAATGAATGCATCACATTACCAGGCAGCCATTGCGAGTGTACCCATGATGTTTACCAGTCAAATTGCCAGGGTTAGAGGTTCCAACCCTGTTCTATTCATTATATTTATATGTATGCTGCTGCTGCAGGGAGGGGGGAGTTGCCTAGGCAACCGAAGACTCATTCACTACAACACCTTGCTTGTTTCAGCACGTTGTTAAGAGTCCATGTTACTAAAGAAACAGACTCAACAGCGTGAATACCCAGCCGTCCCTTCTTCAGTCAGTTGTTAAGAGTCCATGTTACTAAAGAAACAGACTCAACAGCGTGAATACCCAGCCGTCCCATCTTCAGTCAGTTGTTAAGAGTCCATGTTACTAAAGAAACAGACTCAACAGCGTGAATACCCAGCCGTCCCTTCTTCAGTCAGTTGTTAAGAGTCCATGTTACTAAAGAAACAGACTCAACCGCCTGAATACCCAGCCGTCCCTTCTTCAGTCAGTTGTTAAGAGTCCATGTTACTAAAGAAACAGACTCAACAGCGTGAATACCCAGCCGTCCCTTCAGTCAGTTGTTAAGAGTCCATGTTACTAAAGAAACAGACTCAACCGCCTGAATACCCAGCCGTCCCTTCAGTCAGTTGTTAAGAGTCCATGTTACTAAAGAAACAGACTCAACAGCGTGAATACCCAGCCGTCCCTTCAGTCAGTTGTTAAGAGTCCATGTTACTAAAGAAACAGACTCAACAGCGTGAATACCCAGCCGTCCCTTCTTCAGTCAGTTGTTAAGAGTCCATGTTACTAAAGAAACAGACTCAACAGCGTGAATACCCAGCCGTCCCTTCTTCAGTCAGTTGTTAAGAGTCCATGTTACTAAAGAAACAGACTCAACAGCGTGAATACCCAGCCGTCCCTTCAGTCAGTTGTTAAGAGTCCATGTTACTAAAGAAACAGACTCAACCGCCTGAATACCCAGCCGTCCCTTCTTCAGTCAGTTGTTAAGAGTCCATGTTACTAAAGAAACAGACTCAACAGCGTGAATACCCAGCCGTCCCTTCTTCAGTCAGTTGTTAAGAGTCCATGTTACTAAAGAAACAGACTCAACCGCCTGAATACCCAGCCGTCCCTTCTTCAGTCAGTTGTTAAGAGTCCATGTTACTAAAGAAACAGACTCAACAGCGTGAATACCCAGCCGTCCCTTCAGTCAGTTGTTAAGAGTCCATGTTACTAAAGAAACAGACTCAACCGCCTGAATACCCAGCCGTCCCTTCTTCAGTCAGTTGTTAAGAGTCCATGTTACTAAAGAAACAGACTCAACAGCGTGAATACCCAGCCGTCCCTTCAGTCAGTTGTTAAGAGTCCATGTTACTAAAGAAACAGACTCAACAGCGTGAATACCCAGCCGTCCCTTCTTCAGTCAGTTGTTAAGAGTCCATGTTACTAAAGAAACAGACTCAACAGCGTGAATACCCAGCCGTCCCTTCTTCAGTCAGTTGTTAAGAGTCCATGTTACTAAAGAAACAGACTCAACCGCCTGAATACCCAGCCGTCCCTTCAGTCAGTTGTTAAGAGTCCATGTTACTAAAGAAACAGACTCAACAGCGTGAATACCCAGCCGTCCCTTCTTCAGTCAGTTGTTAAGAGTCCATGTTACTAAAGAAACAGACTCAACAGCGTGAATACCCAGCCGTCCCTTCTTCAGTCAGTTGTTAAGAGTCCATGTTACTAAAGAAACAGACTCAACAGCGTGAATACCCAGCCGTCCCTTCTTCAGTCAGTTGTTAAGAGTCCATGTTACTAAAGAAACAGACTCAACCGCGTGAATACCCAGCCGTCCCTTCAGTCAGTTGTTAAGAGTCCATGTTACTAAAGAAACAGACTCAACAGCGTGAATACCCAGCCGTCCCTTCTTCAGTCAGTTGTTAAGAGTCCATGTTACTAAAGAAACAGACTCAACAGCGTGAATACCCAGCCGTCCCTTCAGTCAGTTGTTAAGAGTCCATGTTACTAAAGAAACAGACTCAACCGCCTGAATACCCAGCCGTCCCTTCTTCAGTCAGTTGTTAAGAGTCCATGTTACTAAAGAAACAGACTCAACCGCCTGAATACCCAGCCGTCCCTTCAGTCAGTTGTTAAGAGTCCATGTTACTAAAGAAACAGACTCAACCGCCTGAATACCCAGCCGTCCCTTCTTCAGTCAGTTGTTAAGAGTCCATGTTACTAAAGAAACAGACTCAACAGCGTGAATACCCAGCCGTCCCTTCAGTCAGTTGTTAAGAGTCCATGTTACTAAAGAAACAGACTCAACAGCGTGAATACCCAGCCGTCCCATCTTCAGTCAGTTGTTAAGAGTCCATGTTACTAAAGAAACAGACTCAACCGCCTGAATACCCAGCCGTCCCTTCTTCAGTCAGTTGTTAAGAGTCCATGTTACTAAAGAAACAGACTCAACAGCGTGAATACCCAGCCGTCCCTTCAGTCAGTTGTTAAGAGTCCATGTTACTAAAGAAACAGACTCAACAGCGTGAATACCCAGCCGTCCCTTCTTCAGTCAGTTGTTAAGAGTCCATGTTACTAAAGAAACAGACTCAACCGCCTGAATACCCAGCCGTCCCTTCTTCAGTCAGTTGTTAAGAGTCCATGTTACTAAAGAAACAGACTCAACAGCGTGAATACCCAGCCGTCCCTTCTTCAGTCAGTTGTTAAGAGTCCATGTTACTAAAGAAACAGACTCAACCGCCTGAATACCCAGCCGTCCCTTCAGTCAGTTGTTAAGAGTCCATGTTACTAAAGAAACAGACTCAACAGCGTGAATACCCAGCCGTCCCTTCAGTCAGTTGTTAAGAGTCCATGTTACTAAAGAAACAGACTCAACAGCATGAATACCCAGCCGTCCCTTCTTCAGTCAGTTGTTAAGAGTCCATGTTACTAAAGAAACAGACTCAACAGCGTGAATACCCAGCCGTCCCTTCTTCAGTCAGTTGTTAAGAGTCCATGTTACTAAAGAAACAGACTCAACAGCGTGAATACCCAGCCGTCCCTTCAGTCAGTTGTTAAGAGTCCATGTTACTAAAGAAACAGACTCAACAGCGTGAATACCCAGCCGTCCCTTCAGTCAGTTGTTAAGAGTCCATGTTACTAAAGAAACAGACTCAACAGCGTGAATACCCAGCCGTCCCTTCTTCAGTCAGTTGTTAAGAGTCCATGTTACTAAAGAAACAGACTCAACAGCATGAATACCCAGCCGTCCCTTCTTCAGTCAGTTGTTAAGAGTCCATGTTACTAAAGAAACAGACTCAACAGCGTGAATACCCAGCCGTCCCTTCTTCAGTCAGTTGTTAAGAGTCCATGTTACTAAAGAAACAGACTCAACAGCGTGAATACCCAGCCGTCCCTTCTTCAGTCAGTTGTTAAGAGTCCATGTTACTAAAGAAACAGACTCAACAGCGTGAATACCCAGCCGTCCCTTCAGTCAGTTGTTAAGAGTCCATGTTACTAAAGAAACAGACTCAACCGCCTGAATACCCAGCCGTCCCTTCTTCAGTCAGTTGTTAAGAGTCCATGTTACTAAAGAAACAGACTCAACCGCCTGAATACCCAGCCGTCCCTTCTTCAGTCAGTTGTTAAGAGTCCATGTTACTAAAGAAACAGACTCAACAGCGTGAATACCCAGCCGTCCCTTCAGTCAGTTGTTAAGAGTCCATGTTACTAAAGAAACAGACTCAACAGCGTGAATACCCAGCCGTCCCTTCTTCAGTCAGTTGTTAAGAGTCCATGTTACTAAAGAAACAGACTCAACAGCGTGAATACCCAGCCGTCCCTTCAGTCAGTTGTTAAGAGTCCATGTTACTAAAGAAACAGACTCAACAGCGTGAATACCCAGCCGTCCCTTCTTCAGTCAGTTGTTAAGAGTCCATGTTACTAAAGAAACAGACTCAACCGCCTGAATACCCAGCCGTCCCTTCTTCAGTCAGTTGTTAAGAGTCCATGTTACTAAAGAAACAGACTCAACAGCGTGAATACCCAGCCGTCCCTTCAGTCAGTTGTTAAGAGTCCATGTTACTAAAGAAACAGACTCAACCGCCTGAATACCCAGCCGTCCCTTCAGTCAGTTGTTAAGAGTCCATGTTACTAAAGAAACAGACTCAACAGCGTGAATACCCAGCCGTCCCTTCTTCAGTCAGTTGTTAAGAGTCCATGTTACTAAAGAAACAGACTCAACAGCGTGAATACCCAGCCGTCCCTTCAGTCAGTTGTTAAGAGTCCATGTTACTAAAGAAACAGACTCAACAGCGTGAATACCCAGCCGTCCCTTCTTCAGTCAGTTGTTAAGAGTCCATGTTACTAAAGAAACAGACTCAACCGCCTGAATACCCAGCCGTCCCTTCTTCAGTCAGTTGTTAAGAGTCCATGTTACTAAAGAAACAGACTCAACAGCGTGAATACCCAGCCGTCCCTTCTTCAGTCAGTTGTTAAGAGTCCATGTTACTAAAGAAACAGACTCAACAGCGTGAATACCCAGCCGTCCCATCTTCAGTCAGTTGTTCGTTCCACCCCCAAAAAACATTTTTTTTACGGTTATATCATTTTCTCTTCATGACGGTGTTCATCCATAACAGTCGATTACACGGTTATAAGGCGATTGTGCCAGCCCTAAAATGTACACACACACTGAAAGGACCCTTCCCCTCTACATCTCCCAGGCACAATATACCAACAGCAGAATATTTCAAGTTGACTAGATTTACCACCAATCTATTGAAGGAAAACAAACGTTGAGCCCTTTCTTGTCTACTGTAAGAGAACATCATTATCTATGACCCCATTGACCACAAGAGGATTATTCATGTAAAAACATCACAATGTCACTAGTCACGACAAGACAAAACCAGTAAATGTCACATGTTCTGAGCATGACATTCATCAAGCCATGTGGCGTCTTGTGAAATCCATTCTGCTACCAACATTGGCTTGTCTGTCATTGATTCCTTCTCATGTGTTTCTCTTCTCCTCTATTCTGTACCAGACTAATTATATCAGACCCACCATACAAAGCCATTACACAGGATCAATAGAACTACAAGCATTTGTTAACATCAGAAAATGTCATCACTGTGTGTGTGTGTGTGTGTGTGTGTGTGTGTGTGTGTGTGTGTGTGTGTGTGTGTGTGTGTGTGTGTGTGGAGTGAGTGAGTGCGCGCGCAAAGGGCGCTAAATAATGTAAAGCCATTGCTTTATCTAATGCTACCCACCCCCATTTAAACCCCAATGCTTCAGTCAGAATCCTACCCCCACTGTGTGTGTGTGTGTGTGTGTGTGTGTGTGTGTGTGTGTGTGTGTGTGTGTGTGTGTGGTGTGTGTGTGTGGCGTGCGTGCGTGCGTGCGTGCGTGCGTGCGTGCGTGCGTGCGTGCGTGCGTGCGTGCGTGCGTGCGTGTGTATTTCCCCTTGATGGATGGTAGGGGTGGAGCACAAAATCTGTGACACAGCCGGGGCTCTCGCTCCAAAGAGCTCTGAGAGGGAGAGAAGAGAGGGAAAGAGAGAGCGAGTGTATGGTATGTGAGTGAAAGCATTTATAGTGTGTCTGTGTGGAGTGGTGTGTACAAATGTGAATTGGTAAGCATCTCTTTACCCACTTGTAACCCTAACCTCAGTACCCCTCACCCTCCACCCCTTCCACTCTCCCAGCCCCAGACAGCCAGAGAGGAAGCCCTGTGGACTGGGGCTGTCGTCTGGTGCAGAGGTCCAGTGTCAGAGTGGAGCTCCAGACCCTAGAGACCTCGCCCTGCCGCTGTAACCCAAACCGCTGCACCCGGCCTGGGCTTAGCATACAGGGGGCAGGGGGGTAGAGGGTGAAGGGGACAAAGGGCCTGGGAGGCACTGCTGATTTGTCAATGAGATTAGATGGGGTTGATGGAGGGGGAGAGGGATGGGGTGGGGGAGAGAAGGCTGGAGAGGGGGAAAGAGAGAAGCTTGAGAGGAGTGGGGCAAAAGAGGAGAGAGGGAATGGATGTTTGGGTGGAGGGAGGGAGAGCGAGAAGGGAAGGAGGAGAGCGAGAAGGGAAGGAGGGAGGAAGAGAGCGAGAAAGGAAGGAGGGAGGGGGAGAGCGAGAAGGGAAGGAGGGAGGGGGAGAGTGAGAAGGGAAGGAGGGAAGGAGGAGGAGAGCGAGAAGGAAAGGAGGGAGGGGGAGAGGGAGAGGGAGGAGGAGAGCGAGAAGGGAAGGAGGGAGGAGGAGAGCGAGAAGGGAAGGAGGGAGGGGGAGAGCGAGAAGGGAAGGAGGGAGGGGGAGAGTGAGAAGGGAAGGAGGGAAGGAGGAGGAGAGCGAGAAGGAAAGGAGGGAGGGGGAGAGGGAGAGGGAGAGCGAGAAGGGAAGGAGGGAGGAGGAGAGCGAGAAGGGAAGGAGGGAGGGGGAGAGCGAGAAGGGAAGGAGGGAGGAGGAGAGTGAGAAGGGAAGGAGGGAGGGAGGAGGAGAGCGAGAAGGGAAGGAGGGAGGGGGAGAGCGAGAAGGGAAGGAGGGAGGGGGAGAGCGAGAAGGGAAGGAGGGAAGAGGAGAGTGAGAAGGAAGGAGGGAGGGAGGAGGAGAGCGAGAAGGAAAGGAGGGAGGGGGAGAGGGGGAGGAGAGCGAGAGGGAAGGAGGGAGGAGGAGAGCGAGAAGGGAAGGCGGGAGGAGGAGAGCGAGAAGGGAAGGAGGGAGGGGGAGAGCGAGAAGGGAAGGTGGGAGAGCGAGAAGGGAAGGAGGGAGGGGGAGAGCGAGAAGGGAAGGAGGGAGGAGGAGAGCGAGAAGGGAAGGTGGGAGAGCGAGAAGGGAAGGAGAGCGAGAAGGGAAGGCGGGAGAGCGAGAAGGGAAGGAGGGAGGAGGAGAGCGAGAAGAGAAGGAGGGAGGAGGAGAGCGAGAAGGGAAGGAGGGAGGGGGAGAGCGAGAAGGGAAGGAGGGAGGAGGAGAGCGAGAAGGGAAGGTGGGAGAGCGAGAAGGGAAGGAGAGCGAGAAGGGAAGGCGGGAGAGCGAGAAGGGAAGGAGGGAGGGGGAGAGCGAGAAGAGAAGCAGGGAGGGGGAGAGCGAGAAGGGAAGGAGGGAGGAGGAGAGCGAGAAGGGAAGGAGGGAGGAGGAGAGCGAGAAGGGAAGGAGGGAGGAGGAGAGCGAGAAGGGAAGGAGGGAGGAGGAGAGCGAGAAGAGAAGGAGGGAGGAGGAGAGCGAGAAGGGAAGGAGGGAGGAGGAGAGCGAGAAGGGAAGGTGGGAGAGCGAGAAGGGAAGGAGAGCGAGAAGGGAAGGAGGGAGGAGGAGAGCGAGAAGGACGGACGGAGGGAGGGAGAGCAAGAAGGGAAGGAGGGAGGGAGAGCGAGAAGGGAAGGAGGGAGGGAGAGCGAGAAGGGAAGGAGGGAGGGAGAGCGAGAAGGACGGACGGAGGAGGAGAGCGAGAAGGAAGGACGGAGGGAGGGAGAGCGAGAAGGGAAGGAGGGAGGGAGAGCGAGAAGGGAAGGAGGGAGGGAGAGCGAGAAGGGAAGGAGGGAGGGAGAGCGAGAAGGGAAGGAGGGAGGGAGAGCGAGAAGGGAAGGAGGGAGAGAGAGCGAGAAGGGAAGGAGGGAGGGAGAGCGAGAAGGGAAGGAGGGAGGGAGAGCGAGAAGGGAAGGAGGGAGGGAGAGCGAGAAGGGAAGGAGGGAGGAGGAGAGCGAGAAGGGAAGGAGGGAGGGGGAGAGCGAGAAGGGAAGGAGGGAGAGAGAGCGAGAAGGGAAGGAGGGAGGGAGAGCGAGAAGGGAAGGAGGGAGGGAGAGCGAGAAGGGAAGGAGGGAGGGAGAGCGAGAAGGGAAGGAGGGAGGGAGAGCGAGAAGGGAAGGAGGGAGGGAGAGCGAGAAGAGAAGGAGGGAGGGAGAGCGAGAAGGGAAGGAGGGAGGGAGAGCGAGAAGGGAAGGAGGGAGAGCGAGAAGGGAAGGAGGGAGGGAGAGCGAGAAGGGAAAGAGGGAGGGAGAGCGAGAAGGGAAGGAGGGAGAGAGAGCGAGAAGGGAAGGAGGGAGGGGGAGGAGAGAAAATAAAGAGTGAGAGAGGAGCTAGAGGGGGTGGAGATTAACGGATGGCTCCACTTTCAGCAGTTGTAATTGGCAGAGGAGAGCCAAGTCATTCAAGAGGTGTGTGTGTGTGTGTGTGTGTGTGTGTGTGTGTGTGTGTGTGTGTGTGTGTGTGTGTGTGTGTGTGTGTGTGTGTGTGTGTGTGTGTGTGTGTGTGTGTGTGTGTGTGTGTGTGTGTGTGTGTGTGTGTGTAGGGGAAGTGTGGGCCTTCACGAAGCTCAGACAGAGGGAAGCAAGAATGTGAGAGGTCTATTCAAACACAACTAGATTCCAGGTTTCCAGGTTTCTCCCCAGCACAGTAAGACAGTTAGCAAAAATAGTAGCGAAAGAGAGAAAGAAAGAGGGAGAAAAAGAGGGAGAAAGAGAGGGAGAAAGAAAGAGAGAAAGATGGAGAGATAGATCTTACCAGTTTGCTATAGTGATACTTGCAGTAGCCACAGTACTTGACGTTGTCTGCGTCCGACCCCTGCTCCTCACACAACAACCCAGCAAACTGGGCACTGAGGAGAGGAGAGAGAGGAAGTGTCAAGAGAAAGAAGGGGCTAGAGATATGTGTCAAAAAATGAAAAGAGACTGAAGACAGAGAGAGAGATGATGTATTTAATATGTTAACAGATAGACAGTAATGTCTTTTTTGCTGTGTTAATAAAGTTGTAGATATTTTAATGTGGCTCACAATGTGAACATGTGTTAATAAAGCTGGAGGTATTTGAAAGGGGCTGGCTCACCATGTGACGTGGAAGGCTTGTCGGCAGCCATGTTTGTTACAGGTCATGCAGGCTCCGGTGGCAGCTTTACTCTCTCTGCCCTGGTCCTCACAGATATAACACGTCTACACAGAGGAAACTCATCCAGTCACACACTCAGAAATGGAGGGACAGAGTGAAGTGTGTGTGTGTGTGTGTGTGTGTGTGTGTGTGTGTGTGTGTGTGTGTGTGTGTGTGTGTGTGTGTGTGTGTACCTTGTTGTAGCGATCGTGGGGGACAGACTGCAGTACGATGGGTTCCATGGTGGAGACGTTAGCAAACTCCACTTCAGGGATGTAGAGGGCACACACCACATGGGCCCAACCTACACACACAGAGAGAGAGAGAGTAAACCTCAGGACACACACCACATGGGCCCAACCTACACACACACACAGAGAGAGAGAGAGTAAACCTCAGGACACACACCACATGGGCCCAACCTACACACACACACAGAGAGAGAGTAAACCTCAGGACACACACCACATGGGCCCAACCTACACACACACAGAGAGAGAGAGAGTAAACCTCAGGACACACACCACATGGGCCCAACCTACACACACACACAGAGAGAGAGTAAACCTCAGGACACACACCACATGGGCCCAACCTACACACACACACACACAGAGAGAGAGAGAGTAAACCTCAGGACACACACCACATGGGCCCAACCTACACACACACACAGAGAGAGAGTAAACCTCAGGACACACACCACATGGGCCCAACCTACACACACACACAGAGAGAGAGTAAACCTCAGGACACACATAACTTATTGAAAACACCCACCACTTGGGCCCAAAGGGCAGATATACACATAATCCCCTTCAATTTCAATCCATGTGTGGAGCCGCGTAACTAGAGCAGGAAAGAGCCAGTTGAACGAGAGGTCAGATAGTGGTGAATCCTTCCTCTCTCCCTCCCTCTGTTTTCTCTCTGTTCCCTCAGTTCCAGAAACAACAACACGCTTCAACTTACAGTTGAACCCCTGACCTGCCTTTGACCTCCCCAGGGGACAAGGGGGAGGAGGATGGGGGGGGGGGGGGGGGGGTGTCAGGGTGATGTTGTTTTGAAGTCCCTCCAAGAATTTGGCAGAGGACAATAAAACAGGGCCATAAAACAACACAGAGCCCCCCCATAGACACACGCGTGCACACAGACACACCAGGGTTTCCGTTATGAAAATGTGGCACTGGACATTTGACCGGCAGCATTTTAATTTCCCGGTCATTTGAGAAAGTTTACCATTTATCAATATGCATTGGGTGGGTAACCTGATTAGGGCATCTACACACGCTGCTCAGAATAACAGAAATCACATTTAGAATATGGTCATTCATATAAACAGGACATGCAAGTCAAGGATTCAATGAGGTGTGTCTTCACTTTAAGGTGTTAGAATAACTGTTCACATTTACATTTTCCTCAACAAGACCAGTAAGGATCAGCAGAATCACTAGCCTATGCATGAATGGCGTGTGAGTTTCACATTTGGGGAAGCACCCCCCTCCCCCCCCAAAAAAGCATTCCATACATCATCGCATTTGTAGACTTATGCTAGAAAGCCTGCTATTCCTAATGTGATGAGTAGATTGGATAATTATCATTTAGGCAAATAATATAACTCAACCACTGATTGCAAAAAAGACAATTCAATGAATGGCTGAGCGCATATAGCATAGAGGACGCGGCAGGTAGCCAGCGGTGGGCCAGTAACCGAAAGGTCGCTGGTTCGAATACCCAAGCCGACAAAGTGAAAAACCTGTCAATGTGCCTACCCTTGAGCAAGGCACTTGACCCTAATTTGTTCCAGGGGTGCCATACTACTATGGCCGACCATGTAAAACAACACATCTCACTGCACCTATCCAGTGTATGTGACAATAAATCTTATTTTAAATTAGTATTTTTATGAGATATGTTTCTTCTTTCTTTGAAAAAAATGTAAAACCCATTTCATTCTACTACACTTTACAGTGCCTTTGGAAAGAATTCAGATCTCTTCAATATTTCCACATTTTGTTACTTTAGAGTCTTATTCTAAAATGGATTAAATTGTGTTTTTCCCTCGTCAATCTTCACACAATACCCCATAATGACAGAGCAAAAATGGGTTTCTATAAAGTTTTGCAAATGTATAAAAAATAAAACCGGAAATATCACATTTACATAAGTATTCAGACCCTTTACTCAGTACTTAATGAAGCACCTTTGGCAGTGATTACAGCCTCAAGTCTTCTTGGTTATGACGCTACAAGCTTGACACACCTGTATTTGGGGAGTTTGTCCCATTCTTCTCTGCAGATCCTCTCAAGCTCTGTCAGGTTGGATGGGGAGTGTCGCTGCACAGCTATTTTCAGGTCTCTCCAGAGATGTTAGATTGGGTTCAAGTCCGGGCTCTGGCTGGGCCACTCAAGGACATTCTGAGACTTTGTCAAGAAAACACTTCTGCGTTGTCTTGGCTGTGTGCTTAGGGTTGTCCTGTTGGAAGGTGAACCTTCGCCCCAGTCTGAGGTCCTGATCGCTCTGAAGGTTTTGATCAACGATCTCTCTGTACTTTGCTCCATTCATATTTTCCTGGATCCGGACTAGTTTCCCAGTCCCTGCCACTGACAAAAATCCCCACAGCATGATGCTGCCACCACCATGCTTCACCATAGGGATGGTGCCAGGTTTCATCCAAACATAACGTTTGGCATTCAGGGCATAGAGTACAATCTTGGTTTCATCAGACCAGATAATCTTGTTTCTTGTGGTCTGAGAGTCTTTAGGTGCCTTTTGGCAAACTCCAAGCAGGCTGTCATGTGCCTTTTACTGAGGAATGGCTTCCGTCTAGCCACTCTAACATAAAAGCCTGGTTGGTGGAGTGCTGCAGAGATGGTTCTCCCATCTCCACAGAGGAACTCTGGAGCTCTGTCAGAGTGACCATCGGGTTTTTTGGTCACCTCCCTGACCAAGGCCCTTCTCCCCGTTTGCTCAGTTTGGCTGGGCGGCCAGCTCTAGGTTAAAACCTTCTTCCATTTAAGAATGATGGAGGCCACAATTCCTTCAACCTCATGTCTTGGTTTTTGCCCTGACATGCACTGCCAACTGTGGGACCTTAAATAGACAGGTGTGTGCCTTTCCAAATCATTCAATCAATTGATTTTACCACAGGTGGACTCCAATCAAGTTGTAGAAACATCAAGGATGATCAATGGAAACAGGATGCACCTGAGCTCAATTTTGAGTCTCATAGCAAAGGGTCTGAATACTTATGTAAATAAGGTATTTATGTTTTCAAAATATGAATAAATGTTCAAACATTTCTACAAACCTGTTTTTGCTGTGTTACTATGGGGTATTCTGTGTAGATCAGTCAGTTCCCAAACTTTTTATAGTCTCGTACCCCTTCAAACATTCAACCTCCAGCTGCGTACCCCTCTAGCACCACGGTCAGCGCACTCTCAAATGTTGTTTTTTTCCATCATTGTAAGCCTGCCACACACACACACACTATACATTTATTAAACATAAGAATGAGTGTGAGTTGTCGTCGCAACCCGGCTAATGGGAAGTGACAAAGAGCTCTTATAGGACCAGGGCACAAATAAAAATAATCAATCATTTTGTTCTTTATTTAACCATCTTACATATAAAACCTTATTTGTTCATCGAAAATTGTGAAATACTCACCACAGGTTAATGATAAGGGTGTGCTTGAAAGGATGCACATAACTCTGCAATGTTGGGTTGTATTGGAGAGAGTCTCAGATTTAAATCATTTTCCACACACAGTCTGTGCCTGTATTTAGTTTTCATGCTAGTGAGGGCCGAGAACCCACTCTCACATAGGTACGTGGTTGCAAAGGGCATCAGTGTCTTAACAGCGCGATTTGCCAAGGCAGGATACTCTGAGCGCAGCCCAATCCAGAAATCTGGCAGTGGCTTCTGATTAAATTCAATTTTCACAGAACCGCTTGTTGCAATTTTGATGAGGCTCTATTGTTCAGATATCGGTAAGTGGACTGGAGGCAGGGCATGAAAGGGATAACGAGAATCCAGTTGTTTGTGTCGTCCGTTTTGGGAAAGTACCTGTGTAATAGTGCACCCAACTCACTCAGGTGCTTCGCTATATCACATTTGACATTGTCCGTAAGCTTGAGTTCATTTGCACACAAACAAATCTTACAATTATGGAAAGACCTGTGTGTTGCCCAACTTCTTAAATCATAGCCTCAATTTTGTCCCGCACATTGAATATAGTTGCGGAGAGTGCCTGTAATCCTAGATTCAGATCATTCAGGTGAGAAAAAACATCACCCAGATGGGCCAGTCGTCTGAGAAACTCGTCATCATGCGGTCAGAAAGAAAACTTTAAGCTCGTCTCTCAATTCAAAAAAACGTGTCAATACTTTGCCCCTTGATAACCAGCACACTTCTGTATGTTGTAAAAGTGTTACATGGTCACTGCCCATATCATTGCATAGTGCAGAAAATACATGCGAGTTCAGGGAACTTGCTTTAACAATGTGAACCATTTTCACTGTAGTGTCCAAAACTTTTTTCAAACTGTCAGGCATTCCCTTGGCAGCAAGAACCTCTTGGTGGATGCTGCAGTGTACCCAAGTGGCGTCGGGAGCAACTGCTTGCACGCGCGTTACAGGCTACCTATATTTGACAATGTGTTGTTATATCACTGAACACTTGATGGTTTAAAAAAAAATTGGCAGTGAAATGAGGCTACTCAGGCGAGAGAAAAAAACTCACCCAAATGTATAGCCCCGTTGGTTAATATAAATGGACTTTTTGAAAATGTGAAGAAAAAAAATGTAAAAAAAATATTTTAATATGAATCACATTTTTATTTGGCGTACCCCGACGGCATTGCGCGTACCCTTGGGGGTAATACCTGGTGTAGATTGATGACAAAATAAAAAATGTAATAATACATTTTAGAATAAGGCTGTAACGTAACTAAATGTAGAAAAAGTCAAGGAGTCTGAATACTTTCCGAATGCACTGTATATGACTGAAGACGAGCAGAATCTTTTTTAACAACAAATGACAGGGTAGCCTACTCTGCTGACTGACAAAAGATCAATAAAAACGACGTTGTCCATGTAATAGGCCTATGAGAAGGGGAGACACAAACAGAATATGACGTCCATCTAAACTAGGAGGAGGCCTCCCGAGAGGCGCAGCGGTTGCATTTTGACTTCTCACTGACAGCTGCAACTCAACAATCATCCATTTTAGGGATGCACGATATATCGATGAACATTTCGGAATTGGCCGATATTAGCTAAAAATGCTAACATTGGTATCGGCCCGATGTCTAGTTTAACGCCGATGTTAAAAACTGATGTCAAAGCTGCCGTGCATACCTATATATGTTTTTTTTCTTTTTTAACCTTTATTTAACTAGGCAAGCCAGTAAAGAACAAATTCTTATTTACAATGACAACCTAGGAACATTGGGTTAACTGCCTTGTTCAGGGGCAGAACGACAGAGTTTCAACTTGTCAGCTCGGGGATTTGATCTAGCAACCTATATAACGTAGGTACATGACATAATGACGCCACGTAAAATTTTGCGCTACACTTGCAATACAGCATCCGTAACCTAGCCCACAATGTCTGCTGTGTGGATCGAGCAGTCAACAAGTCGAGCAGTCATTTGAAAGAGTAAGAACATTTCAGCGAGACAACTCAAAGGCGAAATCCATTAAAGCCAATGGTGACATTGCCCTTGACAATCAACCGTTCTCTGTCATGGGTGATGTTGGCTTTCGACGACTGGTCGAGCACCGGTACACACTACCAAGTGTGCTATTTTTCAGATGTTGCCCTACCGGAGTTACACAGTAATAGCGTCACTGCTATTAGCTTCACGACATACATACTACGGAACACCGTTTGCGTGTCAAAAAAGATACAGTAGCAAAACTGTACAAAAAAGTCTGCAAACAAGCAAACACCAGCCACGAATGATGTGTTTACTATACCACATTGGTAATAAAGCATAATTTGTTTGAACAGCAACTTCTGGGGTAGCTAGCTTTGGCTTGGTACCTAGCTAGCACCAATACAACCAGCTTGAAAACAATGACCAGTAGAAACTGCAGTCATTTTCATTATTCTTAACAATGATTTAGGAATGCTTGTGAGTAAGTATTATCTAGGTTGCCACTTGTTGTTCGCCTATTGAAATTGAACTTCAGTTCATGAAAATAAATGGCTAGCCAGCTACTTAACCCTGTTGCCCAAAGCTAACGTTATAAGCAGCCAGCTAGCTTCATCTGGCTAGTGACGCTCGACCGGACCGGAATTATATGTTGTGAAGCTAGCCACAATAAGGATTAGGCACAATAGTGGAATTTGTGGGGTGCCTTCAAAATAAAGGTGTGTCATTGACAGTGACGAAATGAATATAAATAGTAGAATTATGCCATACTTTATTTTGAAGGCTAACCGCAAAGTCCATTATTGTGGCTAATCCTTATTGTGGCTAGCTTCACATAGACCACCATTAATCAAATATGAACAGTCTTATAAATTAGGGTTATTTTAGATGATGACACCTAGCTAGATAGTTAGCTAGCTAGCTATAGCTACTGAAACAGATTGTCGTTTTGCTATGTTTTTGGGGAAGAAAATTGTTTGCATCCATGAGCTAGCTAGCTATCTTTTTAAAATGTTTATTATGACCAGCACTGTTGGTGCGCGAGACAACTTTACCAGCATCATAGCATGCGTATCGATGAATCGTTGTCACATATGAAATACGAGTGATAGTGTAATCAATGTGTAATAACGTAAAGAATGTATGAATGCATTAAATTCTTATGTGATGGGCAGTCATATTCAGATCCTGGTTGGTCAACAAGCTTATTTGTCCGTATCTTTTTTGACACGCGAAGACCCAAACGGCGTTCCATAGAAATCCAGGTTGAGAATGAAACTACTGAAGAAATTAACAAAACTGCAACGCAAGTAAGTAATATAGCCTGGATTCGAACCAGGGACTGTAGTGACGCATCTTGCAATGAGATACAGTGCTTTAGACCACTGCGTCTGTGTGTGTGTTAACTATTTAACTGTACTAGAATGCTTAAAAAAAACGCTAACATTTTTAATAAATCAACAACAAAAAATTTGGCAAGGAAAATATCGGTATCTTTTTTTTCGGTAAGGAAAATATCAGTATCATATTTTTCGGTAAGGAAAATATCAGAATCATATTTTTCGGTAAGGAAAATATCAGAATCATATTTTTCGGTAAGGAAAATATTGGATATCGGTGCATCACTAATCTATTTAGTGTTTGCCTTTTCCTTCCGACTGTAGGCAACGCAATTTAAAACAATCCACATTTTTATTTTGTAGGCTAGGGGAAGCTAATGATCCTCTGTGGCCAAATCATGCTTTAGTAGCCTATTTTGAATGATTTGATTTATTTCTGTATGAACAGGAGTAGGCTAATTAGGCTAAATAATTTTGACTTAAGGAAAGTTTAGCTTCCCCTAGCCTTATGGACACGCCACCTATGAGCCTATGTCAATCTACTGTCCCACATAAAAGAAAAGTTGACCTATTTTATTGGTCAGTTTGGAGAGAGAAATAGCCCAAAGACTCTGGGACAGTTATGGGGTGATAGATCCCACATTTACACAACCAGTATAAAGCTACCGTAAATTCCGGACTATAAGCCGCAACTTTTTTCCCAGGCTTTGAAACTCGCGGCTTAAACAATGACGCGGCTAATATATGGATTTTTCCCGCTTTCATTTAATTGTTTTAAAAAAAAATTAAAACACATTCTGTGACGTGCTCAGTTTTTTGGCGGCATGAAGCTTTCATTAGACCAATGAAATTGCCAACGGGTTACGGTCAAACAACTTTTTTGTTTACTGTTTAGATTAAATCGAGCGCTCTCAAACTTCCCATCATTCTGATTACGGTAGTCATTTTGTCACCCTCATCATGGCAAAGACACGGAGAAATGCATATGATGCAGCTTTCAAGTTGAAGGTGATTGATCTGGCTGTTGGAAAAGGAAATAGAGCTGCTGCACGGGAGCTTGGTCTTAATGAGTCGATGATAAGACGTTGGAAACAGCAGCGTGAGGAATTGACTTAGTGCAAAAAGACAGTTAGTTTTTTATTTTTTGTTACAAGCCGTGTTTCGTTAAAGCCTATTTATTTTTGTTACAAGCCGTGTTTCGTTAAAGCCTATTTATTTTTGTTACAAGCCGTGTTTCGTTAAAGCCTGTGTAAAGTTCATTTGTTTCAATGTACCGGTAGGCACCTGCGGCTTATAGACATGTGCGGCTTATTTATGTTCAAAATATATTTTTTAAATTAATTCAGTGGGTGCGGCTTATATACAGGTGCGCTTAATAGTCCGGAAATTACGGTACATAAAACAAAAAACATTTTTCGAAAATCTGGTGCAACACACATCAGAACATTCTGCTTAAAATGTTTATAAAATATTATTCCTCAACATTATTAGAGCAGCATTGCACAAAAGGCAGTCGGTTATGCGCGAATGTATATTTGGCAACTGGAAAATGAAAGGAAGTTGACAACCAATAAAACATGACAGAAACAGGTTACTGGTTTCAATGGCATATGGAAGTCTTTATGAAACAACAGGTTACTGGTTTCAATGGCATATTGACGTCTTTATGAAACAACAGGTTACTGGTTTCAATGGCATATGGAAGTCTTTATGAAACAACAGGTTACTGGTTTCAGTGGCATATGGAAGTCTTTATGAAACAACAGGTTACTGGTTTCAGTGGCATATGGAAGTCTTTATGAAACAACAGGTTACTGGTTTCAATGGCATATGGAAGTCTTTATGAAACAACAGGTTACTGGTTTCAGTGGCATATGGAAGTCTTTATGAAACAACAGGTTACTGGTTTCAATGGCATATGGAAGTCTTTATGAAACAACAGGTTACTGGTTTCAATGGCATATGGAAGTCTTTATGAAACAACAGGTTACTGGTTTCAATGGCATATGGAAGTCTTTATGAAACAACAGGTTACTGGTTTCAATGGCATATGGAAGTCTTTATGAAACAACAGGTTACTGGTTTCAGTGGCATATGGAAGTCTTTATGAAACAACAGGTTACTGGTTTCAATGGCATATGGAAGTCTTTATGAAACAACAGGTTACTGGTTTCAGTGGCATATGGAAGTCTTTATGAAACAACAGGTTACTGGTTTCAGTGGCATATGGAAGTCTTTATGAAACAACAGGTTACTGGTTTCAGTGGCATATGGAAGTCTTTATGAAACAACAGGTTACTGGTTTCAGTGGCATATGGAAGTCTTTATAAAACAACAGGTTACTGGTTTCAGTGGCATATGGAAGTCTTTATGAAACAACAGGTTACTGGTTTCAGTGGCATATGGAAGTCTTTATGAAACAACAGGTTACTGGTTTCAGTGGCATATGGAAGTCTTTATGAAACAACAGGTTACTGGTTTCAGTGGCATATGGAAGTCTTTATGAAACAACAGGTTACTGGTTTCAATGGCATATGGAAGTCTTTATGAAACAACAGGTTACTGGTTTCAGTGGCATATGGAAGTCTTTATGAAACAACAGGTTACTGGTTTCAGTGACATATGGAAGTCTTTATGAAACAACAGGTTACTGGTTTCAATGGCATATGGAAGTCTTTATGAAACAACAGGTTACTGGTTTCAATGGCATATGGAAGTCTTTATGAAACAACAGGTTACTGGTTTCAGTGGCATATGGAAGTCTTTATGAAACAACAGGTTACTGGTTTCAGTGCCATATGGAAGTCTTTATGAAACAACAGGTTACTGGTTTCAGTGGCATATGGAAGTCTTTATGAAACAACAGGTTACTGGTTTCAATGGCATATGGAAGTCTTTATGAAACAACAGGTTACTGGTTTCAGTGGCATATGGAAGTCTTTATGAAACAACAGGTTACTGGTTTCAGTGGCATATGGAAGTCTTTATGAAACAACAGGTTACTGGTTTCAGTGACATATGGAAGTCTTTATGAAACAACAGGTTACTGGTTTCAGTGGCATATGGAAGTCTTTATGAAACAACAGGTTACTGGTTTCAATGGCATATGGAAGTCTTTATAAAACAACAGGTTACTGGTTTCAATGGCATATGGAAGTCTTTATGAAACAACAGGTTACTGGTTTCAGTGGCATATGGAAGTCTTTATGAAACAACAGGTTACTGGTTTCAATGGCATATTGAGGTCTTTATGAAACAACAGGTTACTGGTTTCAATGGCATATGGAAGTCTTTATGAAACAACAGGTTACTGGTTTCAGTGGCATATGGAAGTCTTTATGAAACAACAGGTTACTGGTTTCAGTGGCATATGGAAGTCTTTATGAAACAACAGGTTACTGGTTTCAATGGCATATGGAAGTCTTTATGAAACAACAGGTTACTGGTTTCAGTGGCATATGGAAGTCTTTATGAAACAACAGGTTACTGGTTTCAGTGGCATATGGAAGTCTTTATGAAACAACAGGTTACTGGTTTCAATGGCATATGGAAGTCTTTATGAAACAACAGGTTACTGGTTTCAATGGCATATGGAAGTCTTTATGAAACAACAGGTTACTGGTTTCAGTGGCATATGGAAGTCTTTATGAAACAACAGGTTACTGGTTTCAGTGGCATATGGAAGTCTTTATGAAACAACAGGTTACTGGTTTCAGTGACATATGGAAGTCTTTATGAAACAACAGGTTACTGGTTTCAATGGCATATGGAAGTCTTTATGAAACAACAGGTTACTGGTTTCAATGGCATATGGAAGTCTTTATGAAACAACAGGTTACTGGTTTCAGTGGCATATGGAAGTCTTTATGAAACAACAGGTTACTGGTTTCAGTGGCATATGGAAGTCTTTATGAAACAACAGGTTACTGGTTTCAATGGCATATGGAAGTCTTTATAAAACAACAGGTTACTGGTTTCAATGGCATATTGAGGTCTTTATGAAACAACAGGTTACTGGTTTCAATGGCATATGGAAGTCTTTATGAAACAACAGGTTACTGGTTTCAGTGGCATATGGAAGTCTTTATGAAACAACAGGTTACTGGTTTCAATGGCATATGGAAGTCTTTATGAAACAACAGGTTACTGGTTTCAGTGGCATATGGAAGTCTTTATGAAACAACAGGTTACTGGTTTCAGTGGCATATGGAAGTCTTTATGAAACAACAGGTTACTGGTTTCAATGGCATATGGAAGTCTTTATAAAACAACAGGTTACTGGTTTCAATGGCATATGGAAGTCTTTATAAAACAACAGGTTACTGGTTTCAATGGCATATGGAAGTCTTTATGAAACAACAGGTTACTGGTTTCAATGGCATATGGAAGTCTTTATGAAACAACAGGTTACTGGTTTCAGTGGCATATGGAAGTCTTTATGAAACAACAGGTTACTGGTTTCAGTGGCATATGGAAGTCTTTATGAAACAACAGGTTACTGGTTTCAGTGGCATATGGAAGTCTTTATGAAACAACAGGTTACTGGTTTCAATGGCATATTGAGGTCTTCATTTAAAAAATAAAATTGCCTCCACGGATTTTGCCTCGGCTACTTTGAAGCAAGGTAAAACATGCCTCAAATATATGTAGTAAAACATTCAGGTTTCAGACAAAGTAGCTTTATGTTTTCAAAATGCATATTGCCTCCAGCTCATTGCAAAGTGGTGTGTGACATGCTGATGAAGCCTACCTTCCATTGCCAATGCATTTGAATGGCGAATTGGAAGTGCATTTCAATTACCAGTTGAGAAATAAACAATACCTCTTTTTAAATCGTGACCCAAGCTTTGTTTTGTTGTTTTTTTTACACATGATTGCATTTAGAAATGTTGTGCAATGATTGGACTTATGAAAGCGCTGTCTGATAAGGGCTCTGTATCTGTATGCTGTGAGCGTGTGATTAAATTGAGACGTGTTTGTAGCGGGCCTACATTCAATATGCCATGCTGTGAGAGTGGAATTAAAAATGAAAAGCTGAAATGTCTTGAGTATTCAACACATTTATTATGGAAAGCCTACATAAGTTCAGGAGTAAGCATTTGCTTAACAAGTCACATAATAAATTGCATGGACTCACTGTGTGCAAAAAAGGGAGCTTACAGATAAAAAATACCTGTAAGGTCCCTCAGTCGAGCAGTGAATTTCAAACACAGATTCAACCACAAAGACCAAAAGAAGGGCGCCTATTGGTAGAAAAAATTAAAAAGCAGATATTGAACATCCCTTTGAGCATGGTGAAGTTATTAATTACACTTTGGATGGTGTATCAATACACCCAGTCACTATAAAGATACAGACGTCCTTCCTAACTCCACTCAGGGATTTCACCATGAGGCCAATGGTGACTTTAAAACAGTTTGAGTTTAATGGGTGTGGTAGGAAAAAAAGTGAAGATGGATCAACAACATTGTAATCATTCCACAATACTAACCGAATTGAAAGAGAGACAAAAGGAAGCCTATACAGAATAAAAATATTCCAAAACATGCATCCTGTCTGCAACCAGGCACTTAAGTAATGCTGCAAAACATTTAGCAAAGCAATTCACTTTTGGTCCTGAATACAAAGTTTGGGTCAAATCCAATACAGCACATTACTGAGTACCACTCTCCATATTTTCAAGCATAGTGTTGGCTGCATCTTGTTATGGGTATGCTTGTAATAGTTAAGAACTGGGGTGTTTTTCAGGATAAAATAAGAAACAAGGGCCTCCCAAGTGGCGCAGCGGTCTAAGACATTGCAGTGCTTGAGGAGTCATTACAGACCCGGGTTTGATCCCAGGCTGTGTCACAACTGGATGTGACCGGGAGTCCCATAGGGCAGCGCACAATTGGCCCAGCGTCGTCCGAGTTAGGGGAGGGTTTGGCCGGGGGGGCTTTACTTGGCTCATCGCACTCTAGCGACTCCTTGCGGCGGGCCGGGCACCTGCAGGCTGACTTCGGTTGTCAGTTGAACAGTGTTTCCTCCGACACATTGGTGCAGCTGGCTACTTAAGAAGCGCAGTTTGGCGGGTCATGTATCGGAGGACGTATGACTCGACCTTTGCCTCTCCTGAGCCTGTCGGGGAGTTGCAGCGATGAGACAAGATCAAAATTGGGGAGAGAAAGGGGGTAAAATACAGAATTTAAATTGAAAAAAATGACAGAATGGAGCTAAGCATAGGCAAAATCCTAGAGGAATACCTGGTTCAGTCGGCTTTCCACCAGACACCGAGATGAATTCACCTTCCAGCAGGACAATAACCTAAAACACAAGGTCAAATCTACACTGGAGTTGCTTACCAAGAAGACGTGAATGTTCCTGACAGGCTGAGTTAGTTCTGACTTAAATCTACTTCAAAATCTATGGTAAAACCTGAAAATGGTTGCCTAGCAATGATCAAGAACCAATTTCACAGAGCTCGAATAATTTTGAAAATATTAATGGGATAATGTTACACAATCCAGGTGTGGAAAGCTCTCAGAGACTTACCCAGAAAGACTCGCAGCTGTAATCGCTGCCAAAGGTGATTCTACAAAGTATTGACTCAGTGGTGTGAATATTTATGTAAATTACATATTTCATTTTCAATAAACTTACAAACATTTCTAAAAACTTGTTTCCACGTTGTAATTATGGGGTATTGTGTGTAAATGGGTGAGAAGAAAAGTATTTAATCCATTTTGAATTCAGGCTATAACAAAATGTGGAATAAGTCAAGAGGTATGAATACTTTCTGAAGGCACTGTACGTAACGAATATACACAAGTAAATTAACCCATAGACCGGTAAGCAGGACTGGTCAAATGTATTTACATCATTTGGTATTCCCAACAATGAATAGGCTAAAAAGCATTATGTCGCAATGGGATTTTTTTCCCCGGACAATTGGTCGGTGCCAATTTTATATATTGGCTCAACAAAACCTGACACACAAAAACACAGTTACAGATTGCTCTCCGTCTCCCTGTGCTGTACCTCATGTGAAGTTTACCACTTGAAACCAAGCCAGACATTTACCTAACAGATTAATCCCCGTTTACCTTCTGGCACTGCAGGCAGCAGCCTCACCTAAAAAACACATGGGACTACTACAGAGACAGAGAGAGAGAGAGAGAGAGACAGAGAGAGATAGAAGAGAGAGAGAGAGAGATAGAAGAGAGGAGAGAGGGGAGAGAGAGAGATAGAAGAGAGAGGAGAGAGGGGAGAGAGAGATAGAAGAGCGAGGAGAGAGAGAAGAGAGGGATAGAAGAGAGGGATAGAAGAGAGAGGGATAGAAGAGAGAGAGAGATAGAAGAGAGAGGGGAGAGAGAGAGAGAGAGAGAGAGAGAGAGAGAGGGATAGAAGAGAGAGGGAGAGCTACAAAAGATCTAGCAGTAAAACGGTGTGTGATGTTTTGATGTCTCCCACAGGCCAGGTCACAATCCTACAGCTGTGCCTCTCTCCAACACACACACACACAGACACACACACACACACACACACAGTCCATGTTTACAGTGTTCGCTGTGACCTCCTGGTGAACCCAGAGAGGAACCTCCTCAGAGCCCTGTTAACCTCAGCCTGGCCCGCCCCCCTCATAAAACACACGTAGGGCTGCACAATTCATCTGAATTTAATCGAAATTGCGAGGTTGACATGTGCAATATCCATGTCGCAAGAGGCTGCAATTTTTTTAAGCCCTCTAGTTTACTCTGTCATCTCTCTCCAGTCTCCCTCCCTCTCGAATGTGGCTGCTTGCTTTCGACACACACCATGCCCTGCCCCGTCACTCAAGCAGGCACAGCTGGCTGTTAGATTCACTCATTCAACCTGAGTCTGCAATGCATGCTTCTGTTAGCTAGCCCATGCAGTCAACAAACAAGGACAATGCTTATTCCAACTTTGCTTCTTCACATCAATCCACATGTTTTCTGTATTATACTATTAGTTTGTGTATCTTTATCTATAGAAACCGTTAGTCTTATCAAGCTTCACATGTGCCTAAAAAAAGCATTAGCTGCTAATGCTAATCGCTAACTAGCTAGCTAAGTACATTGAGCTAGCAAAGATTATGGAGCTAGGGCTAATCCCGCTGCCAGTGGTGGTGTCAACATGTTGCTTGTGCAACGACATGTCCTGAATCAGAGACAAATAGGTGAACAATATTCTAAAATCTTTATCTGAATATAACATCTCTTTTCAAAATAAATAAAATAAATATGTTATTCGTCACGTGCCGGATACAACGGGTGTAGATTAAACCGTGAAATGCTTACGAGCCCTTCCCAACAACAGAGTTAAAAAATAATGATAAAAAGAAAAATAGTAACACAAGATGAATAAAATACACAAGAATGGAGCTTTATATACAGTTGAAGTAGGAAGTATACATACACTTAGGTTGGAGTCATTAAAACTCGTTTTTCAACCACTCCACAAATGTATTGTTAACAAACTATAGTTTTGGCAAGTCGGTTAGGACATCTACTTTGTGCATGGCACAAGTAATTTTTCCAACAATTGTTTACAGACAGATTATTTCACTTATAATTCGCTGTATCACAATTCCAGTGGGTCAGAGGTTTACATACACTAAGTTGACTGTGCCTTCAAACAGCTTGGAAAATTCCAGAAAATTATGTCATGGCTTTAGAAGCTTCTGATAGGCTAATTGACATCATTTGAGTCAATTGGATGTATTTCAAGGCCTACCATCAAACTCAGTGCCTCTTTGCTTGACATCATGGGAAAATCACAAGAAATCAGCCAAGACCTCATAAAAAAAAATTGTAGACCTCCACAAGGTCTGGTTCATCCTTGGGATCAATTTCCAACTGCCTGAATGTACCACGTTCATCTGTACAAACAATAGTACGCAAGTATAAACACCATGGAACCACGCAGCCATCATACCGCTCAGGAAGGAGACGTGTTCTGTCTCCTAGAAATGAAGGTACTTTGCTGCGAAAAGTGCAAATCAATCCCAGAACAACAGCAAAGGATCTTGTGGGTCCAAATGAGGACATTACACATGGGGACAACGATCGTACTTTTTGGAGAAATGTCCTGGTCTGATGAAACAAAAATAGAACTGTTTGGCCATAACGACCATTGTTATGTTTGGAGGAACAAGGGGGAGGCTTGCAAGCCGAAGAACACCATCTCAACCGTGAAGCATGGGGGTGGCAGCATCATGTTGTGGGGGTGCTTTGCTGCAGTAGGGACTGGTGCACTTCACAAAATAGATGGCATCATGAGGTAGGAAAATTATGTGGATATATTAGTGTTCGACCGATTATGATTTTTCAACGCCGATACCGATTATTTGAGGACCAAAAAAAGACGATACCAATTAATCGGCCGATTTAAAAAAAAAAGTATTTATTTGTAACAATGACAATTACAACAATACTGAATGAACACTTATTTTAACTTAATATAATACATCAATAAAATCAGTTTAGCCTCAACTAAATAATGAAACATGTTCAATTTGGTTTAAATAATGCAAAACAAAGTGTTGGAGAAGAAAGTACAAGTGCAATATGTGCCATGTAAGAAAGCTAATGTTTAAGTGCCTTGCTCAGAACATGGGAACATATGAAAGCTGGTGGTTCCTTTTAACATGAGTCTTCAATATTCCCAGGTAAGAAGTTTTAGGTTGTAGTTGTTATAGGAATTATAGGACTATTTCTCTCTATACGATTTGAATTTCATATACCTTTGACTATTGGATGTTCTTATAGGCACTTTAGTATTGCCAGTGTAACAGTATAGCTTCCGTCCCTCTCCTCGCCCCTACCTGGGCTCGAACCAGGAACACATCGACAACAGCCACCCTCGAAGCAGCGTTACCCATGCAGAGCAAGGGGAACAACTACTCCAAATCTCAGAGTGAGTGACGTTTGAAACGCTATTAGCATGCACCAGGCTAACTAGCTAGCCATTTCACATCGGTTACACCAGCCTAATCTTGGGAGTTGATAGGCTTGAAGGGGTGGGTATAATTTGTGGAACGTTCCAACAGGAATCTGTTCCAAAAAACGTAAAGTAAATGGTTGCCAACCAACAACACATACAAAGTAGCAACACATACAAACCTAGCTAACTAGCTGCCGAATAGGCACCAACTCACCACGTAGCTTATTCTTAATGTTTGTCTATAGGCAACCAGAGTGAGGACAGACATTTTTCGGAATAAACGTGATGAGTGAAAAACGCAATGAAATAGACCACTCCCTACCCGGTATCTTATTCTGCCGCTATACAACTTTGTATGCGTTGTTTTTTTGGCAACCTTGTTATTTACGAAGTTTTTGGAATAGATTCCTGTTGGAAAGTTCCACAAATTATATTAAATTATAGTTGATAGGCTTGAAGTCATAAACAGCGCAATGCTTGAAGCACAGCGAAGAGCTGCTGGAAAAATGCCCGAAAGTGCTGTTTGAATGAATGCTTATGAGCCTGCTGGTGCCTACCACCGCTCAGTCAGACTGCTCTATCAAATCATAGACTTAATTATAATAAACACAGAAATACGAGCCTTAGGTCATTAATATGGTCGAATCCAGAAACTATCATCTCGTTTTTTCTTTCAGTGAAATACGGAACCGTTCCGTATTTTATCTAACGGGTGGCATCCCTAAGTCTAAATATGTTTATGGTTAGGTACATTGGTGCAACGACAGTGCTTTTTTCGCAAATGCGCTTGTTAAACCAACACCCGTTTGTTGAAGTAGGCTGTGATTCAATGAGAAATTAACAGGCACCGCATCGATTATATGCAACGCAGGACACGTTAGATAAACGAGTAATATCATCAACCATGTGTAGTTAACTAGTGATTATGTTAAGATTGATTGTTTTTTATAAGATAAGCTAGCTAGCAACTTACCTTGGCTTCTTGCTGCCCTTGCGTAACAGGTAGTCAGCCTGCCATGCAGGCTCCTCGTGGAGTGCAATGTAAGGCAGGTGGTTAGAGCGTTGAACTAGTAACCGGAAGGTTGCAAAAACAAATCCCCCCTGAACAAGGCAGTTAACCCTCGTTCCTAGGCCGTCATTGAAAATAAGAATGTGTTCTTAATCTGACTTGCCTAGTTAAATAAAGGTGTAAAATATATATATATATATATATATATATATATATATATATATATATATATATATATATATATATATATATATATATATAAATACAATTTGGCGGACAAAAATACCGATAACCGATTGATATGAAAACTTGAAATCGGCCCTAATTAATCGGCCATTCCGATTAATCGACCGACCTCTAGTATATATTGAAGCAACATCTCAAGACATCAGTCAGGAAGTTAAAGCTTGATCGCAAATGGGTCTTCCAAATGGACAATGACCCCAAGCATACTTCCAAAGTTGTGGCAAAATGGCTTCAGGACAAGAAAGTCAAGGCATTGAAGTGGCCATCACAAAGCCCTGACCTAAACATTTGTGGGCGAGCAATGAGGCCTACAAACCTGACTGTTACACCAGCTCTGTCAGGAGGAATGGGCCAAAACACACCCAACTTATTGTGGGAAGCTTGTGGAAGGCTACCCGAAACGTTTGACCCAAGTTAAACAATTTAAAGGCAATGCTACCAAATACTAATTGAGTGTATGTAAACTTCTGACCCACTAGGAATGTGATGAAAGAAATAAAAACTGAAATAAATCAATCATTCTCTGTACTATTATTCTGACATTTCACGTTATTAAAATAAAGTGGTGATCCTAACTGACCTAAGACGAGGAATTTCTACTAGGATTAAATGTCAGGAATTGTGAAAAACTGAGTTTAAATGTATTTGGCTAAGGTGTATGTAAACTTCCGACTTCAACTGTAGCTATAAAAGATATTTGAGGTAGATATGTACAAGAAGGCAGGGTAAAGTGGCTAAGCATCAGGATAGATAAGAGAAACAAAGAACAGAGTAGCAGAAGCATATGAGTGTTAAAGTGTATGTGTGTGTGGGTATTTGTCTTGTCGTATGCTTGTTGTTGGTAGGCATGTGTGCGTATGTAGTGTATGCGAATGTGTGTGGGTGTCAGTGTAGTGTGTATATAGTCTTGTGAGTGTGCATAGAGTGAGTGCAAGATAGGGTCAGCCCAGATAGTCCGTGTAACCATTAAATTAATTAGCAGTCTTATGGCTTGGGGCTAGAAGCGGTCTCGGAGCCTGTTGGTCCGAGAGCCAATTGCTCCGGTACCGTTTGCCGGACGGTAGCAGAGTGAACAGACTATGGTTTGGGTGGCTGAAGTCTTTGCCAATTCTTCT
The DNA here is from genome assembly GCF_965601325.2 of Salmo salar. Classification (NCBI taxonomy): domain Eukaryota; kingdom Metazoa; phylum Chordata; class Actinopteri; order Salmoniformes; family Salmonidae; genus Salmo; species Salmo salar. Next base: position 29,482,232 of record NC_138319.1, on the reverse strand, counting down.
GGCCTTCCTCTGACGCCTTATATAGATGTCCAGGATGGCAGGGAGCTCGGCCCTAGTGATGTACTGGGCTGTCCGCACCACCCTCTGTAGCGCTTTGCGGTCGAGGATGGTGCGTTTGCCATATCAAGCAGTGATACATCCAGTCAAGATGCTCTCGATGGTGCAGCTGTAGAACTTTTTGAGGATCTGAGGGCCCATGCAAAATCTTTTCAGCTTCCTGAGGGGGAAGAGGTGCTGTCGTGTCCTTTTCACGACTATGCGGGTGTGTGTGGACCATGTTAAGTCCTTAGTGATGTGGACACCAAGGAACTTGAAGCTCTCGACCCGCTCCACTACTGCCCCGTCGATGTGGATGGGGGCGTGCTCTCCCCTCTTCTCCTGTAGTCCACGATCAGCTCCGTGGTCTTACTGACGTTGAAGGAGAGGTTGTTGTCATGACACTACACTGCCAAGTCTCTGATCTCCTCCCTGGAGGCTGTCTCGTCGCCGTCTGTGATTAGGCCTACCACCGTCATGTCGTCAGCAAACTTGATGGTGGTGTTGGAGTCGTGCTTGGCCACGCAGTTGTGGATGAACAGGGAGTACAGGAGGAGACTAAGCACACACCCTTGAGGTGCTCCCGTGTTGAGGGTGAGCGTGGCGGAGGTGTTGTTGCCTACCCTCACCACATGGGTAATTAGGGTCCCCTGGGAAACACTCACAAACACATTGTCTTCTCCCTTGTCACTACTATACTGGCTTTTTCATTTGTTGTCATGCCAAACACCATCCATCCATCCATCCATCCATCCATCCACACACTAACAGAATGCTATTTATTTGCACTAGTTGGCTATACCTACACCAAAACTCCAGTATGTGTTCTTTATTGCTTGTTGTCCATCTTCTTTTTAAATAAGGAGCACATTTGTTTTCCATGACTGACAATTTATTTCCATGACTGATCAAAACTACATTTTCTCATGGCTCTCTTGTCCCTCTGCAGCAGACATATGGTGAGCAATATGTTTGGAACATCGAATCGCAATAAAATCACAGTATCAAATCGCAACACATAGAATCTTGAGAATCGCAATACATATAAATCGGCACCTTAATTGAAGAGGCCAAACACATCCCATTAATGAGAGAAAATCAGCATGGGCTAACCACAGAACCTTGTGGGACGCCAACAGCCTGTGCATGTGTCAATACTCGATGGGAGTACTCTCGTGAATGGAGGCTCCATGACAAGGACAGGTTTTTGCTCCAGCCAAAATCAGTTACACACAACACACCTATCCTAGATAGATGATTCTTACCTCCATTATCTGTCCTCTTGAGGGCGCCATCTTTGTGGGGGCACAACTCACACCTCTGCAGAGAAAGAAGACAGGAGGGAGACAAGGACCTTTAGCAAAACCCTTTAACATACAATTACACACAAAAAGTGTTCATACCCCTTGACTTATTCCACATTTGGTTGTGTTATAGCCTGAATTCTAAATGGAATAAATAAAACTAATTCTCACCCATCTACACACAATACCCCATAATGACAAAGTGAAAACATGTTTTAGAAAAAAATGTGAAAATGAAATACAGTATTCACACCCGAGTCAGTATATGTTATTATCACCTTTGGTAGCGATTACAGCTGTGAGTCTTTCAGGGTAAGTCTCTAAGACCTTTCCACAACTGGATTGTACAACATTTGCCCATTATTATTTTCAAAATTCTTCAAGCTGTCAAATTGGTTGTTGATCATTGCTAGACAACCATTTTCAGGTCTTGCCATAGATTTTCAAGTACACGTTTCATGAGCTAAAATAAAAGATTGCAGAATTTTACCATATGCACAAAAAGCTTATCAAATTTTGTTTACATCCCTGTTAGTGAGCATTTCTCCTTTACCAACATAATCCATCTACCTAGCAGGTGTGGCATACCAACAAGCTGGTCATGATCATTACACAGGTGCACCTTGCGCTAGAGACAATAAAAGGCCACTCTATAATGAGCAGTTGTGTCACACAACCCAATGCCACAGATGTTTAAAGTTTTGAGGAAGAGCGCAATTGACATGCTGACTGCAGGAATGTCCACCAGAGCTGTTGCCAGAGAATTTAAATGTTAATTTCTCTACCATAAGCAGCCTCCAACGTCATTTTACAGAATTTGGCAATACGTCCAACCGGCCTCACAACTGCAGACCATGTGTAATCACGTCAGCCCAGGACCTCCACATCCAGCTTCTTCCCCTGCGGTATCGTGAGACCAGCCACCCAGACAGCTGATGAAACTGTGGGTTTGCACAACCAAAGAATTCCTGCACAAACTGTCAGAAACCGTCTCAGGGACTCTCATCTGTGTGCTCGTTGTCCTCACCGGGGTCGACTGGACTGCAGTTCGCCGTCTGACTTCAGTGGGCAAATGCTTACCTTCAATGGTCACTGGCATGCTGGAGAAGTGTGCACTTCACGGATGAATCCCGGTTTGCTGATGAGAGTGCCCCGCGGTGGCGTTATGGTACGGGCAGGCATAAGCTACAGATAACGAACACAACTGCATTTCATTGATGTCAATTTGAATGCAGAGACATACCGTGACGAGATCCTGAGGCCCATTGTGGTGCCGTCACCTCGTGTTCCAGCATGATACTGCACAGCCCCATGTCGCAAGAATCTGTACACAATTCCTGGAAGCTGAAAATGTCCATGACCTGCATACTGACCAGACATGTCACCCATTGAGCATGTTTGGGATGCTCTGGATCGACACGTACAACAGTGTGTTCCAGTTTCCGCCAATATCCAGCAACTTTGCACAGCCATTGCTGAGGAGTGGGACAACATTACACAGGCCACAATCAACAGCCTGATCAAGTCTATGTGATGGAGATGTGTCGCGCTGCATGAGGAAAATGCATATCTGTATTCCCAGTCATGTGAAATCCATAGATTAGGGCCTAATGAATTTATTTCAGTTGACTGATTTCCTTGTATGAACTGTAACTCAGTAAAATCTATGAAATTGTTGCATGTTGCGTTTATATTTTTGTTCAGTATACATTTAAGTCAAAACTGTAACTCGGCCAAGATTTTTAAAACATTTTTTACCAATGACCTGCCACTAGCATTAAAACAAAGCATGGATGTCCACGTATACTGATGATTCAACCATATACGTACGCATCAGCAACCACAGCTGATGAAGTCACTGAAACCCTTAAAGAGTTGCAGTCTGTTTTGGAATGGGTGGCCAGTAATAAACTGGCCCTGAACATCTCTAAAACTAAGAGCATTAAATTTGGTACTAATCATTCCCTAAGTTCTAGACCTCAGCTGAATCTGGTAATGAATGGTGTGGCTGTTGAACAAGTTGAGGAGAGTAAATTACTTGGTGTTACCATAGATTGTAAACTGTCATGGTCAAAATATATATATTCAATGGTTGTAAAGACACACAGACACACACACTACCAAATATGCCACCAGGTGTCTTCACAGTGCCCAGGTCCAGAACAAATTCAAGTAAACGTACAGTATTATAGAGAGACATGAGTGCATGGAACTCCCTTCCATCTTATATAGCGCAAGTGAACAGCAAAGCTGGTTTCAAACATGTTTTATTTTACCTTTATTTAACTAGGCAAGTCAGTTAAGAACAAATTCTTATTGGCAATGACGGCCTACCCCGGCCAAACCCTAACGACGCCGGGTCAATTGTGCGCCGCCCTTTGGGACTCCCAATCATGGCCGGTTGTGATACAGCCTGGAATCGAACCAGGGTCTGTAGTGACGCCTCTAGCACTGAGATGCAGTGTCTTGGACCGCTGTGCCACTCGGGAGACCCAACACCTTACGGCACAACGCCTCTCCCCCATGTGACCTACTTGTTGTGTGTACGTACCGTCATGTATGTGTAATTGATCGATGCAGATATGCGCTCGCTCACACACACACACACACACACACACACACACACACACACACACACACACACACACACACACACACACACACACACACACACACACACACACACACACACACACACACACACACACACACACAAACTTAAAAACATGAACATGAGGTTTGTAAAGGCTTTTGTCTGTAATGTATTTTTTGTTATGTGTCGGACGCCAGTAAGACTAACTGTCACCATTGGCGTTCCTAATAAATCAAATTAGTGCCTTGTTGCAAACAGTATTTTGAAATATTTGTATTCTGTACAGGCTTTTCACTCTGTCAATTAGGTTAGTATTGTGGAGTAACTACAATGTTGTTGATCCATCCTCAGTTCTCCTACCACAGCCATTAAACTCTGTAACTGTTTTAAAGTCCCCATTGGCCTCCCTGTGGGGTACAGAGATGAAGTAGTCATTCACATTTACGTCATTTAGCAGACGCTCTTATCCAGAGCGACTTACAAATTCACAAATCATGCTCAACACTGTTATTGCACACAGAGTGAGTCCATGTGACTTCTTATGTGACTTGTTCATTTAGGACTTTTTAATAGTTATTGACTCAAGACATTCCACCTTTTCATTTTTTATTCGTTTGTACAAATTTTGAAAAACATAATTCCACTTTGACATATGGGGTATTGTGTGTGTAGGCCAGTGACAAAATAATCTCAATGTAATCTATTTTAAATTCAGACTAACAAAATCTGAAAAAAGTCATGGGGCGTGAATACCTTCTGTAGGCACTACATACTATAGATACACACGCAAGCATGTACCCTACTCCCTCTCTCTCATACATACACAGTATGGTCAGTAATCACTGATTCAACACCATCAAATAGGTGCTAGTGGTCTTCCACGCCACAGCTACCACATCCAGCTCTGTCATACTGTGTGGTTACTACTGTGAGGAAGGGAGAGCCAAGTTGGCCCCAACCTCTCCTAAAACACAAACCCACTATCTGCTGCCCAAGACTGTTTCCCTTTCCCGTGTGTGTGAGAGAGCGAGTGTTGTGTCCCTCCAGTCCTGCCCATTTCACACCAGCTACTCCCACAGGATGCCTACCATCCCTCGGAAGAAAGAAGAAGAAAAGCCTCTTCCCGCCAATTTTTGTCCCCACAATATCACAAGCGAGTATGACCGCACTGTTTCACTGTTTCTACAGGCAGGATGAGGAAAGTAGAGGCATTTCTCCATGAGAAATATACTGCGGGGTTGTTAATCATGTCTGATGCTGCCACGGCTGACTGGCTCTGTCATCTTGCCACTGTGTAACATTTTACACTGTAATAACCAATGTACTACCTGTTTTAGATCCTTTCATATACACACCATACGGTACTCTTTGCTACCAGGTAGTTGCCAATTGTGTTAAACTCTTTGAAGTAAGTAGTACCAGAAAGTAATAACACAATTTCCTGTAAAGTACCGGCTAAATATTAGCAGAAACTGTAGTATAAAACACAGTGCTGAGAATACGGTTTTGATACTCTATTGGTCAGACTCACCACTCTGGCTGCTCTCTCCTGAGATTCACACTTCCTGCAGAACCAGGGTCCAGTGGGCACCTGCACGATGCCATAGCACGCTGAAGAGAGGACAACACTGGGTTAATACCATGATGCCATAGCAGCACTCTGCAGAGAGGACAGTACTGGGTTAATACCATGATGCCATAGCACTCTGCAGAGAGGACAGTACTGGGTTAATACCATGATGCCATAGCAGCACTCTGCAGAGAGGACAGTACTGGGTTAATACCATGATGCCATAGCACTCTGCAGAGAGGACAGTACTGGGTTAATACCATGATGCCATAGCACTCTGCAGAGAGGACAGTACTGGGTTAATACCATGATGCCATAGCAGCACTCTGCAGAGAGGACAGTACTGGGTTAATACCATGATGCCATAGCAGCACTCTGCAGAGAGGACAGTACTGGGTTAATACCATGATGCCATAGCAGCACTCTGCAGAGAGGACAGTACTGGGTTAATACCATGATGCCATAGCAGCACTCTGCAGAGAGGACAGTACTGGGTTAATACCATGATGCCATAGCAGCACTCTGCAGAGAGGACAGTACTGGGTTAATACCATGATGCCATAGCACTCTGCAGAGAGGACAGTACTGGGTTAATACCATGATGCCATAGCACTCTGCAGAGAGGACAGTACTGGGTTAATACCATGATGCCATAGCACTCTGCAGAGAGGACAGTACTGGGTTAATACCATGATGCCATAGCACTCTGCAGAGAGGACAGTACTGGGTTAATACCATGATGCCATAGCAGCACTCTGCAGAGAGGACAGTACTGGGTTAATACCATGATGCCATAGCACTCTGCAGAGAGGACAGTACTGGGTTAATACCATGATGCCATAGCACTCTGCAGAGAGGACAGTACTGGGTTAATACCATGATGCCATAGCACTCTGCAGAGAGGACAGTACTGGGTTAATACCATGATGCCATAGCAGCACTCTGCAGAGAGGACAGTACTGGGTTAATACCATGATGCCATAGCAGCACTCTGCAGAGAGGACAGTACTGGGTTAATACCATGATGCCATAGCAGCACTCTGCAGAGAGGACAGTACTGGGTTAATACCATGATGCCATAGCACTCTGCAGAGAGGACAGTACTGGGTTAATACCATGATGCCATAGCAGCACGCTGCAGAGAGGACAGTACTGGGTTAATACCATGATGCCATAGCACTCTGCAGAGAGGACAGTACTGGGTTAATACCATGATGCCATAGCAGCACTCTGCAGAGAGGACAGTACTGGGTTAATACCATGATGCCATAGCACTCTGCAGAGAGGACAGTACTGGGTTAATACCATGATGCCATAGCAGCACTCTGCAGAGAGGACAGTACTGGGTTAATACCATGATGCCATAGCACTCTGCAGAGAGGACAGTACTGGGTTAATACCATGATGCCATAGCAGCACTCTGCAGAGAGGACAGTACTGGGTTAATACCATGATGCCATAGCAGCACTCTGCAGAGAGGACAGTACTGGGTTAATACCATGATGCCATAGCACTCTGCAGAGAGGACAGTACTGGGTTAATACCATGATGCCATAGCAGCACTCTGCAGAGAGGACAGTACTGGGTTAATACCATGATGCCATAGCACTCTGCAGAGAGGACAGTACTGGGTTAATACCATGATGCCATAGCACTCTGCAGAGAGGACAGTACTGGGTTAATACCATGATGCCATAGCAGCACTCTGCAGAGAGGACAGTACTGGGTTAATACCATGATGCCATAGCACTCTGCAGAGAGGACAGTACTGGGTTAATACCATGATGCCATAGCAGCACTCTGCAGAGAGGACAGTACTGGGTTAATACCATGATGCCATAGCACTCTGCAGAGAGGACAGTACTGGGTTAATACCACGATGCCATAGCAGCACTCTGCAGAGAGGACAGTACTGGGTTAATACCATGATGCCATAGCAGCACTCTGCAGAGAGGACAGTACTGGGTTAATACCATGATGCCATAGCAGCACTCTGCAGAGAGGACAGTACTGGGTTAATACCATGATGCCATAGCACTCTGCAGAGAGGACAGTACTGGGTTAATACCATGATGCCATAGCAGCACTCTGCAGAGAGGACAGTACTGGGTTAATACCATGATGCCATAGCACTCTGCAGAGAGGACAGTACTGGGTTAATACCATGATGCCATAGCAGCACTCTGCAGAGAGGACAGTACTGGGTTAATACCATGATGCCATAGCAGCACTCTGCAGAGAGGACAGTACTGGGTTAATACCATGATGCCATAGCAGCACTCTGCAGAGAGGACAGTACTGGGTTAATACCATGATGCCATAGCAGCCTCTGCAGAGAGGACAGTACTGGGTTAATACCATGATGCCATAGCAGCACTCTGCAGAGAGGACAGTACTGGGTTAATACCATGATGCCATAGCAGCACTCTGCAGAGAGGACAGTACTGGGTTAATACCATGATGCCATAGCAGCACTCTGCAGAGAGGACAGTACTGGGTTAATACCATGATGCCATAGCACTCTGCAGAGAGGACAGTACTGGGTTAATACCATGATGCCATAGCAGCACTCTGCAGAGAGGACAGTACTGGGTTAATACCATGATGCCATAGCACTCTGCAGAGAGGACAGTACTGGGTTAATACCATGATGCCATAGCACTCTGCAGAGAGGACAGTACTGGGTTAATACCATGATGCCATAGCACTCTGCAGAGAGGACAGTACTGGGTTAATACCATGATGCCATAGCAGCCTCTGCAGAGAGGACAGTACTGGGTTAATACCATGATGCCATAGCACTCTGCAGAGAGGACAGTACTGGGTTAATACCATGATGCCATAGCAGCACTCTGCAGAGAGGACAGTACTGGGTTAATACCATGATGCCATAGCACTCTGCAGAGAGGACAGTACTGGGTTAATACCATGATGCCATAGCACTCTGCAGAGAGGACAGTACTGGGTTAATACCATGATGCCATAGCACTCTGCAGAGAGGACAGTACTGGGTTAATACCATGATGCCATAGCAGCACTCTGCAGAGAGGACAGTACTGGGTTAATACCATGATGCCATAGCAGCACTCTGCAGAGAGGACAGTACTGGGTTAATACCATGATGCCATAGCAGCACTCTGCAGAGAGGACAGTACTGGGTTAATACCATGATGCCATAGCACTCTGCAGAGAGGACAGTACTGGGTTAATACCATGATGCCATAGCAGCACTCTGCAGAGAGGACAGTACTGGGTTAATACCATGATGCCATAGCACTCTGCAGAGAGGACAGTACTGGGTTAATACCATGATGCCATAGCAGCACTCTGCAGAGAGGACAGTACTGGGTTAATACCATGATGCCATAGCACTCTGCAGAGAGGACAGTACTGGGTTAATACCATGATGCCATAGCAGCACTCTGCAGAGAGGACAGTACTGGGTTAATACCATGATGCCATAGCAGCACTCTGCAGAGAGGACAGTACTGGGTTAATACCATGATGCCATAGCAGCACTCTGCAGAGAGGACAGTACTGGGTTAATACCATGATGCCATAGCAGCACTCTGCAGAGAGGACAGTACTGGGTTAATACCATGATGCCATAGCACTCTGCAGAGAGGACAGTACTGGGTTAATACCATGATGCCATAGCAGCACTCTGCAGAGAGGACAGTACTGGGTTAATACCATGATGCCATAGCACTCTGCAGAGAGGACAGTACTGGGTTAATACCATGATGCCATAGCAGCACTCTGCAGAGAGGACAGTACTGGGTTAATACCATGATGCCATAGCAGCACTCTGCAGAGAGGACAGTACTGGGTTAATACCATGATGCCATAGCACTCTGCAGAGAGGACAGTACTGGGTTAATACCATGATGCCATAGCAGCACTCTGCAGAGAGGACAGTACTGGGTTAATACCATGATGCCATAGCACTCTGCAGAGAGGACAGTACTGGGTTAATACCATGATGCCATAGCAGCACTCTGCAGAGAGGACAGTACTGGGTTAATACCATGATGCCATAGCACTCTGCAGAGAGGACAGTACTGGGTTAATACCATGATGCCATAGCAGCACTCTGCAGAGAGGACAGTACTGGGTTAATACCATGATGCCATAGCACTCTGCAGAGAGGACAGTACTGGGTTAATACCATGATGCCATAGCAGCACTCTGCAGAGAGGACAGTACTGGGTTAATACCATGATGCCATAGCACTCTGCAGAGAGGACAGTACTGGGTTAATACCATGATGCCATAGCAGCACTCTGCAGAGAGGACAGTACTGGGTTAATACCATGATGCCATAGCAGCACTCTGCAGAGAGGACAGTACTGGGTTAATACCATGATGCCATAGCAGCACTCTGCAGAGAGGACAGTACTGGGTTAATACCATGATGCCATAGCAGCACTCTGCAGAGAGGACAGTACTGGGTTAATACCATGATGCCATAGCAGCACTCTGCAGAGAGGACAGTACTGGGTTAATACCATGATGCCATAGCAGCACTCTGCAGAGAGGACAGTACTGGGTTAATACCATGATGCCATAGCAGCACTCTGCAGAGAGGACAGTACTGGGTTAATACCATGATGCCATAGCACTCTGCAGAGAGGACAGTACTGGGTTAATACCATGATGCCATAGCAGCACTCTGCAGAGAGGACAGTACTGGGTTAATACCATGATGCCATAGCACTCTGCAGAGAGGACAGTACTGGGTTAATACCATGATGCCATAGCACTCTGCAGAAAGGACAGTACTGGGTTAATACCATGATGCCATAGCACTCTGCAGAGAGGACAGTACTGGGTTAATACCATGATGCCATAGCACTCTGCAGAGAGGACAGTACTGGGTTAATACCATGATGCCATAGCAGCACTCTGCAGAGAGGACAGTACTGGGTTAATACCATGATGCCATAGCACTCTGCAGAGAGGACAGTACTGGGTTAATACCATGATGCCATAGCACTCTGCAGAGAGGACAGTACTGGGTTAATACCATGATGCCATAGCACTCTGCAGAGAGGACAGTACTGGGTTAATACCATGATGCCATAGCAGCACTCTGCAGAGAGGACAGTACTGGGTTAATACCATGATGCCATAGCACTCTGCAGAGAGGACAGTACTGGGTTAATACCATGATGCCATAGCAGCACTCTGCAGAGAGGACAGTACTGGGTTAATACCATGATGCCATAGCAGCACTCTGCAGAGAGGACAGTACTGGGTTAATACCATGATGCCATAGCAGCACTCTGCAGAGAGGACAGTACTGGGTTAATACCATGATGCCATAGCAGCACTCTGCAGAGAGGACAGTACTGGGTTAATACCATGATGCCATAGCAGCACTCTGCAGAGAGGACAGTACTGGGTTAATACCATGATGCCATAGCAGCACTCTGCAGAGAGGACAGTACTGGGTTAATACCATGATGCCATAGCAGCACTCTGCAGAGAGGACAGTACTGGGTTAATACCATGATGCCATAGCACTCTGCAGAGAGGACAGTACTGGGTTAATACCATGATGCCATAGCAGCACTCTGCAGAGAGGACAGTACTGGGTTAATACCATGATGCCATAGCACTCTGCAGAGAGGACAGTACTGGGTTAATACCATGATGCCATAGCACTCTGCAGAAAGGACAGTACTGGGTTAATACCATGATGCCATAGCACTCTGCAGAGAGGACAGTACTGGGTTAATACCATGATGCCATAGCACTCTGCAGAGAGGACAGTACTGGGTTAATACCATGATGCCATAGCAGCACTCTGCAGAGAGGACAGTACTGGGTTAATACCATGATGCCATAGCAGCACTCTGCAGAGAGGACAGTACTGGGTTAATACCATGATGCCATAGCAGCACTCTGCAGAGAGGACAGTACTGGGTTAATACCATGATGCCATAGCACTCTGCAGAGAGGACAGTACTGGGTTAATACCATGATGCCATAGCACTCTGCAGAGAGGACAGTACTGGGTTAATACCATGATGCCATAGCACTCTGCAGAAAGGACAGTACTGGGTTAATACCATGATGCCATAGCAGCACTCTGCAGAGAGGACAGTACTGGGTTAATACCATGATGCCATAGCAGCACTCTGCAGAGAGGACAGTACTGGGTTAATACCATGATGCCATAGCACTCTGCAGAGAGGACAGTACTGGGTTAATACCATGATGCCATAGCAGCACTCTGCAGAGAGGACAGTACTGGGTTAATACCATGATGCCATAGCACTCTGCAGAGAGGACAGTACTGGGTTAATACCACGATGCCATAGCAGCACTCTGCAGAGAGGACAGTACTGGGTTAATACCATGATGCCATAGCACTCTGCAGAGAGGACAGTACTGGGTTAATACCATGATGCCATAGCACTCTGCAGAGAGGACAGTACTGGGTTAATACCATGATGCCATAGCAGCACTCTGCAGAGAGGACAGTACTGGGTTAATACCATGATGCCATAGCAGCACTCTGCAGAGAGGACAGTACTGGGTTAATACCATGATGCCATAGCACTCTGCAGAGAGGACAGTACTGGGTTAATACCATGATGCCATAGCACTCTGCAGAGAGGACAGTACTGGGTTAATACCATGATGCCATAGCAGCACTCTGCAGAGAGGACAGTACTGGGTTAATACCATGATGCCATAGCAGCACTCTGCAGAGAGGACAGTACTGGGTTAATACCATGATGCCATAGCACTCTGCAGAGAGGACAGTACTGGGTTAATACCATGATGCCATAGCAGCACTCTGCAGAGAGGACAGTACTGGGTTAATACCATGATGCCATAGCAGCACTCTGCAGAGAGGACAGTACTGGGTTAATACCATGATGCCATAGCAGCACTCTGCAGAGAGGACAGTACTGGGTTAATACCATGATGCCATAGCAGCACTCTGCAGAGAGGACAGTACTGGGTTAATACCATGATGCCATAGCAGCACTCTGCAGAGAGGACAGTACTGGGTTAATACCATGATGCCATAGCACTCTGCAGAGAGGACAGTACTGGGTTAATACCATGATGCCATAGCAGCACTCTGCAGAGAGGACAGTACTGGGTGATTAAAGGCAGGGATGCAAACTGGTGAGGGTCCAAAAAATATGTGCACGGAAACATGCAAAAGAAACAGTATACTGCAGGAAAACGTGCCTATTTGCAGAGTGCCGTTGTCACATAACCAACATTCTGCTATCGACATGACACCAGGCCAAGTACCTCCAGACCGAGCGGTATCGCCGCCACCAGACCGAGCGGTATCGCCGCCTCCAGACCGAGCGGTATCGCCGCCTCCAGACCGAGCGGTATCGCCGCCTCCAGACCGAGCGGTATCGCCGCCTCCAGACCGAGCGGTATCGCCGCCTCCAGACCGAGCGGTATCGCCGCCAGACCGAGCGGTATCGCCGCCACCAGACCGAGCGGTATCGCCGCCACCAGACCGAGCGGTATCGCCGCCACCAGACCGAGCGGTATCGCCGCCACCAGACCGAGCGGTATCGCCGCCACCAGACCGAGCGGTATCGCCGCCACCAGACCGAGCGGTATCGCCGCCTCCAGACCGAGCGGTATCGCCGCCTCCAGACCGAGCGGTATCGCCGCCACCAGACCGAGCGGTATCGCCGCCACCAGACCGAGCGGTATCGCCGCCACCAGACCGAGCGGTATCGCCGCCACCAGACCGAGCGGTATCGCCGCCACCAGACCGAGCGGTATCGCCGCCACCAGACCGAGCGGTAGGGCCGCCTCCAGACCGAGCGGTATCGCCGCCTCCAGACCGAGCGGTATCGCCGCCACCAGACCGAGCGGTATCGCCGCCACCAGACCGAGCGGTATCGCCGCCACCAGACCGAGCGGTATCGCCGCCACCAGACCGAGCGGTATCGCCGCCACCAGACCGAGCGGTATCGCCACCAGACCGAGCGGTATCGCCACCAGACCGAGCGGTATCGCCACCAGACCGAGTAACACCACGATACCGAGTAACACCACGATACCGAGTAACACCACGATACCGAGTAACACCACGATACCGAGTAACACCACGATACCGAGTAACACCACGATACCACTGGGTTTAGTCTAATTTTCTAAACAGTGCCCTCAGAAAGTATTCATACCCCTTGAATTATTCCACGTTGTTGTGTTACAGCCTGAATTAAAAATTGATTCAATTGATGTTATTTCTCACCCATCTACACACAATACCCCATAATTAAAAAGTTTAAACATATTATTAGAACATTATGCTATTTATTAAAAATGAAATACATAAATATCTAATTTACATAAGTATTCACACCCCCGAGTCAATACATGTTTGAATCACCTTTGGCAGCAATTAACTTTGCACATCTGGCCAACCTGGGTTGTATACTATTCGTACATTATTCTTCCCAAAATGTCTTCAAACTCTGTCAAGTTGATTGTTGATCATTGCTAGACAGCCATTTTCAAGTTTTGCCATAGATTTTCAAGCCAATTTAAGTCAAAACTGTAACTAGGCCACTCTGAACATTCAACGTCGTCTTGGTAAGCAACTCCAGAGTATATTATCTGGCCTTATGTTTTAGGTTATTGTCCTGCTGAAAGGTACATTTGTCTCTCAGTATCTGTTGGAAAGCAGACTGAAGCAGGATTTCCTCTCAGATTTTGCCTGTGCTTAGCTCTATATTCTGTATTTATTTATTTTTTATCCTAAAAAAAACTCTAGTCCTTGCCGATGACAAGCATACCCATAACATGATGCAGCCACCACCATGCTTGAAAATATGGAGAGTGGTACTCAGTGATGTGTTTTGATGGATTTGCCCCAAACATAACACTTGTATTCAGGACATGAAGTTATTTCTTTGACATTTTTTGGGCAGTTTTACTTTAGTGCCTTTTTGCAAACAGGATCCATGTTTTGGAATAAAAACAATATCTGTATAGCCTTCCTTCTCAATCTGTCATTTAGGTTAGTATTGTGGAGTAACTACAATGTTGTTGATCCATCCTCAAGTTCTCTCATATCACAGCCATTAAACTATGTAACTGTGTTAAAGTCACCATTGGCTTTATGGTGAAAGCTGAAACATGAGCGGTTTCCTTCCTCTCAGGCAACTGAGTTAGGAAATATGCCTAACTCATCTTTGTAGTGACTGTGCGTATTGATACACAATCCAAAGTGTAAATAATAACTTCACCATGCTCAAAGGGATATTCAATGTTATATATATATATATATATATATATATATATATATATATATATATATATAAATCAATTTTCTTCTTTTACCCATCTACCAATAGGTGCCCTTCTTTGCAAGGCATTGGAAACCCTCCCTGGCCTTTGGTTGAATCTGTGTTTGAAATTCACTGCTCGACTGAGGGACCTTACAGATCATTGTATTTGCATTTTACATTTACATTTTAGTCGTTAAGCACAGACTCTTATGCAGAGCGACTTACATTTTCATACTTTCTCGTACTGGTTCACCGTGGGAATCGAACCCACAACCCTGGCCACACGGGTATTTGTGGGGTACAGAGATGAGGTAATCAGTAAGAACAATTATGTTAGGGCCTCCCGAGTGGCGCAGCGGTCTAAGGCACTGCATCGCAGTGCTGTGTCGCAGCCGGCCGCGACCGAGAGACCCATGAGGAGGCGCACAATTGGCCCAGCGTTATCCGGGTTAGGGGAGGGTTTCGCCAGCTGGGTTGTCCTTGTCCCATCGCGATCTAGCGACTCCTGTGGCGGGCCAAGCGCAATGTACGCTGACATGGTCGTCAAGTATACAGTGTTTCCTCCGACACATTAGTGCGGCTGGCTTCTGGGTTAAGCGAGAAGTGTCAAGAAGCAGCGTAGCTTGGCGGGGTTGTGTTTGAGGACGCATGGCTCTCGACCTTCGCCTCTCCCGTCCGTACGGGAGTTGCAGCACTGGGACAAGACTAACTACCAATTGGATATCATGAAAAAGGGGTATACATTTTTTTTTTTCAATATAGGTATTTAGGCTTAACATAACAAAGGGGTTGAATACTTATTGACTCAAGACATTTCAGCTTCTCATTTTTAATGATATGTAAAAAAAATTGAAATCCGTATTTCCTCTGACATTATGGAGTATTGTGTGTAGGCCAGTGACACAAAATCTATTTTTAAACCATTTTAAATTCAGGCTGTAACAGAACAAAATATGGTAAAAGTCAAGGGTTGGGGTGAATACTTTCTGCACACAAAAAAACTGTCCCTGATAGTCACACCTCTACTCAATACAACACATTGAATTTAACGTCACACTTTCTACTGTATAATAGAAAAGGCTACTGCAGAAAATATCTGATTTGCTCATATCAAAAGGCCTATTGGGCAGGAGGAATAATTAATGCATAATGATCTGCATGTTCATTGGGGCAGTAAGGGCCTATATGAAACCATCTTTAACCTACTCTTCAGATAGCCTACAGACTCTCCCTTCCTCACACACTCTTGCTCACTAACTTATTCCCTCTCCCACACACACACACCACTCTCTCATTGTCTCACACACACCACTCCCAAAAGTTAGGCACCAAAAAAGAATGTAGGGATCACCAGAAAAAGCTATTCATTTTTTATTCAGGTTTACCTTAGAATTACATTGATTAGGCATATGCATCCAAACTTTGGGGCATCTCTTTGAATTGGCTATCTATCCCATTTCAGTTTTCCCAGTGCATAGCCAAGGTACCATGTTGTTAGCTAGCTAGCCAGGTAACATGACTAAACAAGGTTTTTTTGGTTCTGTAACAAACTCTCACGGCCCAAGACATGGTTAATACAACTAAATAAAAATATATATTCGCACTTCTCTTTTATAACTCAATGGGTGATAGTTATTTTACAGATCTTCATGATTTACCTGGATTACCTATTTCAAGATCAAAACAGGGAATAGTGCAAATGGTGCCAGATCTGGCTGACACCTCCAGATGTGGACGTTGATGTATTGTGTCCTGGTAGGCCGTGCTACAACGGTAAATCACTTGACGTAACATGGACGCTTTTAATATAGACATGTTATAGGCGGGAAACATGTTTGTTTTTTTAATGGCATGGTACTAGAAAAACGTGTCCGATAAAAAAAATTAAAAATCTCTGCTTTCTGTTTCTAAACATTTTGCAACAGACTGCCAATGTGCCAGCCCGGTGCTCTACTGAACATAACCCAGGTGTAGCCTATACACCAAGCTCATGGGAGTATTTCCCCTATATGCACTAAATCGTGGTCACCACTGGGTGTGTGAGTCTGAACATGCTGCACTCCAGATACCTCTGCTGTCCTCTCAGATTATCTCACATCTGACTGACTCAAGTAATCCACTTTAATGAACAGCGATAATCCACTGACGATAAAAAGGGTATTGTTATGCTGTCTATTGTTGGGGACAGAGAGGTCAGTGTGTTGATTAGCTATTGATTAATTCACATGTAAAACATATAGGCTGTGTTTAATAACATGTACAAATAGGTGTGTTTAGTTTATGTATGTTTTGGGGCAGCAGGTAGCCTAGTGGTTGGAGCGTTGGACTAGTAACCGAAAGGTTGCAAGATCGAATCCCGAGCTGACAAGGTAAAAATCTGTCGTTCTGCATTTGAACAAGGCTTTCAAACCACTGTTCCTAGACCGTCATTGAAAATAAGAACTTGTTCTTAACTAATTTGCCTAGTTAAATAAAGGATAGATAAAAAATAAAAAAATGTAATTTTGTCTGTAATGTCTTTTTTGTTATGTGTCGGACCCCAGGAAGACTAGCTGTTGCTAGCTAATGGGGCTAGGTAATGGGGCTCCCAATCAGATCTAAATATGTGTATGAAGACATATATTCAATCACATGACAACGATCAACAATAACAATACAATTACTGGGCAGTTTTTCTGTCTCACAAAGCCAAAATCACCAATATTGACTGTGTCGATTGGATACCTAGTTCTGATTGTGACTTTGTCAGCAGAATCTGAGTGACGTTGACATTGTTGTTTGGGTCAGGTTCATTCTGTCAAACTCAGTAGCTAGCTAACAATATTTTGACAACATACGGTAGTTAGCTAACTACTTCACCGCGTGGCACTATTGTTTACAAAACGTATCTAGCAATACATTGGGAAAATAATGTGATTTACTTGCGGGATATCATTGTGGATAAAACGTTAGCTAGTGTGTGTGGTAAGACAAATTATGTAACATGCTAACGTTAGCTAGCTAGTTAGAGCTAGGCAATGCCATTTCAACGAATTGTATAGCCAGGCTACACAGCCAATGTTGACAACTACAGAAATCCTTCCGAGCGGATTGTAACGGGCTAACGTTCATGTGATGGCCCGTTAGCCTTACAGGGTAGGCAACGTTAGGTCATGTCAAACGCGCAACAGTCGATTGGATATAACTAGCTAACGTTACAGTAACTAGCTATAACCTTGCTTATTAGCTATTGTAGCTAACAAAATGAGTTAGCCTAGCTAGCTAACGTTACAAGCTATCAACCGTGCTATCTAGCCTGAGCTAGTTATCGGATGTTCGTCAAGCAAATTCCATGTTTAATGTTTTGGATTTTATCCGGTGTTTACCTTGATGGACTGCAACATTGCAGCCGTGACCGTCACAGTATACTAGAGGGTTTTCTGCCCAGCCTCTCTCGTCTGAGCACACACAGCAACCTCCAATCATCTCCTTCATATTATTCGCCAAGAAGTCGTTGTCCGCTGCCAGGCACAGCTCGCCGGAGACCATTTACGGAGAAAGTAGACATACGAAGACAACAAAGATGCGCCGAAACCTTTGCAGAAGATCCTCATCTACTCAGTGTGACAGCGCTTTAGGTCCCACCTGGTCGAAAGATCATGTTTTAATCGTGTTTACATTCCGTTTTGACACCGTATTTTTCCCACTTTAGTGAAGGCTACACACATCCAGAGCAAGATGAAGCGGCCCGTCGGGAAGCGGAAGTACGTAAGCACGCACGGCGCGTGACAAGTCAGGAAGGATGGATACGATTTGCTCAGAGTGTTGCCAATGTGCACGACGCCATTTTGGTTCCACATGGCCTTTTTAAACGAATGTGTTGTGAAGGAAACTGCTTGGAAACTTTGTAACAGTACAATGCGTGGTTGTTACAAATGAGGAATGACTATTGGCAACATTGTATACATCAACATGAGGTATTTACAAATATGAATTCAGTTATTATAGCAAAAACATGAATGAATATTACTCCATTGTTTATGTTGGCTGTTGTTGTCATCTGAGACTTTGTAAATAGCCTTTATATGTAGCCAAGGTGTTTGTGCCACTGTCATTGCCTTCCAATGTCATTTCACTCTCTTTTTCCCTCTCTCTCTCTCTGTGTGTGTGTGTGTGTGTGTGTGTGTGTGTGTGTGTGTGTGTGTGTGTGTGTGTGTGTGTTGCAAAATGTAACAAGGAATAGGCCATGTGAGAGAGAAATGTGTGTGGAATTACTCTGGCGTTCGAACGAGTATTACTCTCAAACATTGCTGCTTCAATTTTCAATTAGAGAAAAACTTGGAAGGCTATATAAGCCTAGCTACATACACCATGAATGGAGCTGAAATAATCTATACTCTGAATTGTGTATGTTTATTTAACTTATTTATTTACTTGGTTTTTATTTCTCTTTCCTAACGCCTATGACACTTGTGAAACACTCAACAGTTAGATTATGAGCTAAAATAAATCCTAAATAACCTATTAACTGTTATTTTTAAAGAACACATCTGGGCAAATCAAATTAAGATTTGTTTTTGCAATTTTTACTTATATTAATGAACTCAATAAATTGCTTCCACTTTACACAATAAATGGAAACGTGAAATGCAAAAGCACGCATCAAAAAAAAAATGGATTTCACTTTTGTTTTAAAACCTTGTAATGACATAATCTTGGTTGAATCATTCAGAGAAACTGCACTCTGCAACATCCATGGGTTTATTCTGCAAGCGCATCTGCCAGCCGCTTGCGTCACTGTCTGCGAGCCCTCAGAAGTCTTCCGCTCCCTCCCGGTTTGGTTTCCAGAGAAACGTAATGACTTGCCAATAATGCGCGAAAGCACACGAGCGTCCTCCGTGTAATATGGAGAGCGAGATGTCCCCGGGAGGGGCTCCCTATTGTTGGCTTTAATTTCAAATTGCTCAAATGCTCCAGTCCACAAGGCACCGCAAAAAACAAGGATAAAAAGGGGAAGAGGGGGAAAGAAAAAACAGGGGATTGTGTGTGGCAGGGGAAAACCTATTAGAGTTGGCGAGAACAAAGGGAGGCGGGGGGGGGGGGGGCAGCTGTTGGAGGGTTGGAGGCTACTGAAACACTGAAATAGCAAATTATTTTTACAACTTGCACTTGATTAAAGTCTAAGTCTGCCCGTACATGTGCACTCTTCGTGCTCAAAGAGAAGAGGGCCCATGCATTGGCGAGATAAAATTACCTCTGCGCTGCTTCCTATTAAAATGTAGTACCTCTATAACGGATTTACTAATGGAAACTACGGAGGTCATTTGTAGGCTTCCTTTTAGAGTGACGTACACTGCTGAAAGGGGTCAGTGTCAAATATATAGGAAGAAAACTCATATAGACCTATAACAAACATAGGTCTAATATATCACATAGGCATGGTAATAACTAATGTTGCACAAAATAGTAGGTTAACCTTAGGCCAATGTAGCATGCACAGATGAAATTAAGTTGTGTCATTTCTTAGGCCTGTAGCCTATAGGCTAATCCACTGCACAACATTGCAGTTACTTTTGGTCATGAGCCTATACAACTCAATAACTTTGGTAGCCTACTCAATTGAATTGTGAAATCCCCAATATTTCAAATTCCTAACTCGGAAATATTGGCTATATATTGGACATTATTTTTCAATGTATTTTAGAAAATAACCAGTTGAACTGTAATATCTTCTTGCGTCAACATCATATGAACTCACTCACAACATGTAAAATGTATTTGCGTGTTCCACAGCTTATATGACATGTTGTTTGTTGTGGACGTGGTTGGCGTTTGGGACGTGGGGTTGAGCTCGTGAGCAGAGCTGATGACTGATTCATGAGACTTACCGCTTTGCATTCGGCACAATAGGTAGCCTCTCTCATGTTTCGCCCTGACCTGCCCAATTTTATCTCCACTGATGTAGTAGGCCTACACTTTAAC
Source organism: Salmo salar (assembly GCF_965601325.2). Lineage (NCBI taxonomy): Eukaryota > Metazoa > Chordata > Actinopteri > Salmoniformes > Salmonidae > Salmo > Salmo salar. Next base: position 29,461,481 of record NC_138319.1, on the reverse strand, counting down.
GGTTAAATGGAGTGAGAGAGATATGTTAACATATGTTTCCCATGCCAATAAAGCCATTGAATTGAATTGAATTGAGAGAGAGAGAGAGAGAGAGAGAGAGAGAGAGAGAGAGAGAGAGCGAGAGAGAGAAAGAGAGTGTGTATGTGTGTGTAAGAGAGAGAGAGCGAGAGAGAGAAAGAGAGAGAGAGAGAGAGAAAGAGAGTGTGTATGTGTGTGTAAGAGAGAGAGAGAGAGCGAGAGAGAGAGAGAGAGCGAGAGAGAGAAAAAGAGAGTGTGTATGTGTGTGTAAGAGAGAGAGAGCGAGAGAGAGAAAGAGAGAGAGAGAGAGAGAAAGAGAGTGTGTATGTGTGTGTAAGAGAGAGAGAGAGAGAGTGAGAGAGAGAGCGAGAGAGAGAAAGAGAGTGTGTATGTGTGTGTAAGAGAGAGAGAGCGAGAGAGAGAAAGAGAGTGTGTATGTGTGTGTAAGAGAGAGAGAGAGAGAGAGAGCGAGAGAGAGAGAGAAAGAGAGTGTGTATGTGTGTGTAAGAGAGAGAGAGAGAGAGAGAAAGAGAGTGTGTATGTGTGTGTAAGAGAGAGAACTTCTGTGAGTGTACTGTTAATTTTTATTGTTTATTTCACTTTTGTTTATTATCTACTTCACTTGCTTTGGCAATGTTAACACGTGTTAATAAAGCCCTTAAATTGAATTGAAATTGAGAGAGAGAGAGAGACATTTCTGCATCTGAAAAACTGTCCGTCCCATCAGTATGTTCTGTCAATCAGTGCCACTCGGATCCAAAGTCAGATAAAAGTTTGAAAACTATTGTGGTTGATGTCTTGGATTTAATATCAGATGTTATATATTTCTCGTTTAAGTTGTGCACGTTTAGAATATTATTTATGATGAAGGCTATAGTATTTGTCAGGGTCAGGTCTTTCCTGTTTAGAACATCGACAACATAGCAGAAACAGTTGTCCTGACTCCAAACTGCTGCCCCTGACCCTGACAACGTGAAATGTAACCCTTTTCAGAGAAAAACTAAAAACCAATTTACCCCATTCATTCCAAAACAATGCCATTAAAAAAATAAAGGTTCTTCTTTCTGTTTATACTTGGCCTATAAGTTTTTAACCGAATTAAGTCAACCACATAATTGTAGCTTTCCTGTCTTTTTCTTTACACACCTCTTTTGTATCGCTTGTTACATTTCATTAACTGTACCTTTTGGGCTTATACTCAATGACTGGGGTAAATAGTGAGAAGCCTAAATATTTTTTCCAGCTTAAAGATTTACAATATCAGTTGTCAGTGACAAAATAAAAACCACTTCTAATAAAATGTTTAATGTTGTGTGAAAGAAATTGGGAAATCACAAGAAAAAAAAGCATTTTGATAGGCTGCTTTCAACGTGTATTTTAATTGGAAAGTGGCTGCTTTCAACGGGTATTGTAATTGGACAGCGTTTGGTAGGCTGCTTTCAACGTGTATTGTAATTGGACAGCGTTTGGTAGGCTGCTTTCAACGTGTATTGTAATTGGACAACGTTTGGTAGGCTGCTTTCAACGTGTATTGTAATTGGACAGCGTTTGGTAGGCTGCTCTCAACGTGTATTGTAATTGGACAGCGTTTGGTAGGCTGCTCTCAACGTGTATTGTAATTGGACAGCGTTTGGTAGGCTGCTTTCAACGTGTATTGTAATTGAACAGCGTTCGGAAAGCTGCACTGGGTGTTTATATGGATGTGCATACCGCTCCACTAAAGGCATTTGGAAAACACAATTTACTACCAATGAATTGTTGTATTAAATATGTCCTCCTGTCCTCACACTTTGTCTTCTACTTCAGACAAATGATAGCCAACGGTATCTGGCAGTATTCTGTTCAGTCGAGAGATTGGTTATTAGCACGGGCAGAGACCATAGGCTACATTAAACCAACATTGCATGACTGCATGACTGTCCTGTTCCATACGACACTCATGGTGATGGGGGTTGTCTTGCATGCGGCCTGGAGGCCTGTGGGCTGTGGGGTCTGGGAAACCCGAAGGCTCCACAGGTTAAAGACCTATAGACACGCTTCTAACGAGGCCTATAGGCTGTAGTCAGGCACACCGTGGAATACCAAGGAACAGGTTTGCAAAACAATTGTGTAATTTAAGTTATCACCGAACTCTAAATAAGAAAATACGCTACGTTACATCTATATTTATAACATATTATATACAAATTACCAACCCAAAAAAGTGAATACATTTTTTTTCTCAATATTGAGCAAATAATTGGTCTATTTAATGTCAAGGCTATGTCAAATTTCGTACAATTATTTCCAATGCAGGCAAAATTGTACAACTTTCCCACTGTTGATGTGGGAAACCTCTCTAGTTAAGAACAAAACTGTGGATGGGTAATCAGATCTACACATGGGGAGACTTACCCTGAACCAGATAACGTGGAAGGTAAACTAGGTTGAGAGGTGAGAAACAAATCCACCAACTCCAAGGTCTACTGCACTTCTCTCTCTCAATTTTTTTTTTTAAACAATTCAATTTAAGGGCTTTATTGGCAAGGGAAACATATGTTAACATTGCCAAAGCAAGTGAAATAGATAATAAACAAAAGTGAAATAAACAATAAAAAATGTACAGTAAACATTACATTACAAATGTTCCAAAAGAATAAAGACATTTCAAATGTCATGTTATGTCTAAATACCGTGTTGTAATGATGTGCAAATAGTTAAAGTACAAAAGGGAAAATAAATAAACATAAATATAGGTTGTATTTACAATGGTGCTTGTTCTTCACTGGTTGCCCTTTTCTTGTGCTAACAGGTCACAAATCTTGCTGCCATCTCTCTCTCTCTCTCCATTTCACCGTTTGCGTGTATTCAATTCAAAGGGCTTTATTGGCATGGGAAACATATATTTACATTGCCAAAGCAAGTGATATAGATAATAAACAAAACTGAAATAAACAGTAAAAAATTAACTCACAAAAGTTCCAAAGGAATAGAGACATTTCAAGTGTCATATTATGGCTACAGTGTTGTAACGCTAAGGAAGCACCTGAGAGAGACGAGAGCTTTTCTTTCTCTTCCGGGGAGGGGAGACCGTGGGACAGCGGGGGAGGAGCGGGGGAGGACCATCATCATTAGGAACACTCCTTGAATGAGTTTGGGCGCATTTGCGTTAGGCTCTTCCACCCTCTACAAGTTTCTCTTAATAACAACTATTCAACTGATGTATCTGCATTGACAGAGTAGGTTAACATGTATAGCCATCCCATCTCCACATTTAGCCTAGTTGGATCTACTTTTCCTATGTCACGTTTTAGGGTATATGCCTAGTTTTCGTCAAGATTCGACGTTGACATTTCGTGTAGCCTGCATTGCAAGAGTCAGATTTAGGCAACGTCCCTCTTCCCAGATTTTCTTGTTTCAAGCCTATGTGTTTCCCAAATCATAGTTGATGTGGGTAGAGTAAACATACACACGGCTGGTCCTGCCACTCCTCTGCAGCCGACCTCGGTGTGTTGTAGCCCCGTCAGAGTGGCAGAGGAACGTCCCTATATAACCTCAAGCCTGGAGGATTACTTCATACAATTTACATGTCAGTCATTTAGCAGACGCTCTTATCCAGAGGGACTTACAGGAGCAATTATGGTTAAGTGCCTTGCCCAAGGGCACATCGACAGATAAGTCACATAGTTGACTCAGGGATTCGAACCAGCAACCTTTCAGTTACTGTCCCAACGCTCTTAACCACTAGGCTACCTGCCGCCCAATAGGGTCATACACCATCCATACACAGAGCACATTTCCTCATGCTAAGACCTATTGGCATCCTTTGGAATTATTTATTGCTTTTATTGATAGACACATTTTAGCTAAGCTACATATAGGCTAGCCTATATCCCTGTTCATAAATGACATATAGACCGTGTACATTGTGTGTGCTCTGATTTTATATGTTTAAGATTTTAAAGACATTTGGATGCAACAATTATTTTGTTAAAATGTTACAAAAAAAATCGTACAAATGATCAAATAGTCACATTTTACTTCTACATTTTAAGTAAAATAATCCTGCTGCAATTAAAACTAGATTCACACTATAGTCCTATATCTATCTCTCCACTGTCAATGAAATACACAAGCCAGCTATATGATCATGTCTATATTTGATTGTAATTTATATATAATTATTGCATAGGACTTGGCCTACATTAAATTGCATTTTGTATCAAATATACTATTTATTCCCTTAGGTCACTACCCACTTCATAATTGTAAATAGTGTAATACAGTCCATTATCAATTCCTCTCTTATTACTTAAATGACATGTTATATTTAATTGACTATTTGTATTGTTATTATTGATGAATGTAGTGCAGTGTGTGAGGGAGCTAGACCATAAGCATTTCGCTGCACTTTTTATACCTAATGTAAACTGTGTATGTGACGAATAACATCTGATTTAAAATAAATTACTTATTTTAAGTAGCCTAGAAGAGCATGATGGGGCTATTAAGCTGTTAGATGTGGTATAAATGATGGGCCTGGACGTAATGAGTGACTTGCGGTGGTGTTGGCGTGCTGTAACCGAGGCTACATGTTGAGCTTTCCTAAAAACATGAAATGAAAGTAAAAAAACAAGAAATGCACACGAAATGACGACGTGTTTAGGCCTAGTAGCCTTTACACGAAAACTCATTTTTGTGTGAAATGAAGCTCCTTCCAAAACTTGTGCCATACACGAAATGTCAAGGGAATGGGCAATGCTTAGCTCTGACAATAATTGACATTCCACACATCTACAGGAGCAGAGTAGATGCCTCAGACACTACTGTGGAAACAGCCTGCATACCTGTTGGACATGCATGCTCTCTCCTCTCCTCTCCTTACTGGTGCCTTTCTGGTTGCCTGTAAAGGAGCATTTCCTCTGCTCTGCTTGTGTAACGCCAAGGCACAGGAAAGCACAAGCAGACACAACATGGTGGGCTGCACGGTGGGGTGAGGGGTGAACACAGCCCACCCCCCACCCCCCAGCTCACACTTCAGGCTCAGATTGCATGTAAAATCGCATTCTTAGGGGGATCGGACCCAAGGAATTCATTTGTTTTGGCACGGCTAGTGAATTTGAACCGTAAAAAGCATACTCTCCGCAAGTGGTTTGAGCAAGTGTCTCCATTAAACTCGATGCAAAACAAATGACATGGAGCAGGGTGTGGGAAAGGGACATGGTTAGTAAAACACCCTGAGTTGGGTGTTAGAGAAGCAGGTTGGTTTTAAGGGTTTAAGGTTGTTGGATTTCAGAGTTCGGGTTCTAGTGTGAAGCGCCTCCCCACCACACTTAAAACCACGGGCTTTTCTCTTTTTTTAAAACTACCGAAACATGAACTATAGAGTTATTATTCCATTATTTAATTATGGTTGAAGGATTTCCGTTTTGCGGTGTGGTTTTCACACATGGGAAACACACACACAAACATAGGCCATAATAAAATAGCCTGCCCTCACACCAACTCTGTTTGGGACGTTTTAAAGTCTTGTCCTGGACATTTCCATATAGGCACAGCGTCAAAAAACATATTTAGATTCAGTCACAGTCATTCGTTTTATCTAGCCAAATTTGTTGACTTATTTAATAAAGTTGAATTAGCAAAAACAATGTGTTTACTCAACTTATGAAATCAAGTTGAATAAGCTAAGAACTACGTGTTTACTCAACATAGAAATTCATAACCAATAAGGCAAATCAACTGAAGCAACATAACAGTAGTGTTGACTGAAATTGTCAAGTTCAGATAACTTATTTTCTGGGGGTGGGGCACATTACAATGATACCTAGCAGTTAAGTATTACATTTACATTTTGGTCATTTAGCAGAGCAACTTCCGTTAGTGCATTCAATAGAGGTAGATAAACAACCACATGTAACAAGTAACAAGTAAAACGTTTATTTAACCATTACTGAGAATGCTTTGTAGCTAAAGGGTTCTGTGGGTTGGTTGACATTACTGAGTGCAGAAAAAGCTCGCACACGAGCAGGAGACAGGTTCTCTACTGAAATCTCTATTATATCATTTCAAAGACTTAGGCAGTTCTGAAATGTGTCATTTTCTAAGTAGTTGCTTCAACTGTATAGGAAGTTGACAGGACATACAATTTTAAGGCAGCCAGGTTATAAACAGTGGTAAGTTTTCCTGACTATCAAATACTTGTCCTCTCCACTTGGTAATTTGTCAAAACAACTTGAGTAGCTTTGTCAGGCCAACAAAAAAAAAAAAATCCGTTGAAGTACATTGATTTGACTAAAAGTATCAAGTTCACTCAACAAGTTATTAAATCCACGTTTGTCATTTCCACTTACTTGGGTTGACGTTAACGTGACATTTTAATGCAGCCTGGTAACAAACCTTTGTAAATTGAGTCAACAAATATATTTTTTACAGTGCATAATTTGATGTAGAAAACTGCATTGATGTGCATAATGGGACGTCGATGTGTGTTGTGTTATCCCTTCGAGTACACACACAAGCCTAATCTACTGGCCCATATATATTTGTCAATGTATCACTCTGCATGTATCTCATAAAGACTACCCGAGTGCAACCACATAGCCTACTGTAGTCTATAAAGGCCCAGAAAAGTGTAAACGAGAGGGAAACATTACTCTTGTTCTTTGTTCTGCATTGTTTTCCTGGAAGAGCGAGGACGTGTGTGTGTGTGTGTGTGTGTGTGTGTGTGGTGTGTGTGTGTGTGTGTGTGTGTGTGTGTGTGTGTGTGTGTGTGTGTGTGCGTGTGTGAATGACTGAGTGTGACTGTGTGTGTGTGTGTCCTCTTACCTTCCACTCGCTGTAATCCGCCAATCTCCTCCATCAAACCTCGCGCTCAGCCATGTCCTCGCCAAAAGCACGCGTGCACATTACAACAAACATATCTATCCGCACGAGTGATGAATGTGCGCCCCGGGAAAGGCACGAGGCTAGTCTACCGGTCGGGCCGCGGTATTCCCCCGGTATTATAGAGCCTCCATGCAGCACGCTGCTGTAGCCTCCGCTCTGGAACCCTTCTTGGTGAGTCATCTGCACTCGTCCGGCCGGCTGGGCTAAGCTCAGGGGGAAAGAGAAAGAGAGGGACCGAGGGGGCTCCTCTCACAATGGGCCGGAGAAACGCAGGCAACAGCAGCCGTAACTTCTGAATAGCCTGTAGCAGCTGATGGGAATATCGCTGTTAATACCGAAGTGCAACACAAAACGAAGGAGCAGCCCAAAAGTTTAGCTTATATGCAAACAAAGTGTAATGGGTACAAATGCGTGGTACATTTAAAAAATAATAATAATAATCAAAACGTTGGTTATTCACTCCCAAATACCTAGAGCAAGAAAATACCCAGCTGCAATGGGGAGGCTAAGAGCGCAGGGAATAGCACAGAGCATAAACAAACAGGCCTACGCAATCCATTATTTTAGGCTTCAAAATATTATATTTGTTCTATTTTGATTCATTCTTTTAGGCTATTAACTTCGTTAAAATGTTGGCCAGTAAATCTAAAAATAATGCGCTGTAGGCTATCACATCTGAAATGAGGCAAATTCACAGTAATTTACCTTGTTAAACACATAAGCCTAATTCTAGGATAATGCATCAAGTGTGTATAGCCTACAAGATGAGCAACATCATATTTACACATTTTAGTCAGCTGGTTGTATGGGTTAGGTAAAGGGTTCAAATGTAGCCAAATAAATACAACAATTACAGTCTACTGTGTCAATTTTTCTAATTGCCCTTTGGGTTGATCCGATGGGCACGTGATATTCACCCAGTTTACGTGTGTGTGTGCGTTTTGCATCATCACACCGTTTAAATATCTGTTGTATGACATAAAATGCCCTATTTTATGGACCATTGATTCATTCAGGGTACGTCCATAACGTGTAGAAATTCAAGTAAATGTAAGGAATTTATAGAATATGGAATAACGAGTAGTGGGCTAAAAATCATAGTGTCAATTACTGCGCCATTTTGATACCCCTATAAACGATTCCTCCCAGCCCCTGTGAACCTCTATTTTTGTTTTATTCATAAAAGGCTCCTTAACCTTTTGGTTATGACAGAAATGATGGTTATGAGAGCTAAAATCGTTGTGTCCAATCAGACTAGATTTATGATGTTGGCCTGGAAACCCTGTGATTTGCTCTATGCCTGCATTCCCTCAGTGTTGGAGATACAGTGATAAGCACTGACATAAACTGATTACAGACAGGATCTGGCAACTTCTTCAGGATGAGTGGGACTTGAGGAGATGTTCTGAACGGGGCAGTGATGACGATGAAGGTGTCTGTATGACATATTGATGAAACTATGAACGTAACTATGAACGTTGTTATCCCTGCAAACCACATGATCTATGTGTAGCGAATAATACACATACCGTCGAACCGAAGGTTAGGCCTATAGTAAACCCGCGGATCACAGCTCCTTGGCTCTCCGTGGCCGGGCAGAGCGTAGGCTAGGGAAGATAGGTCGAGCTGTAATCCCCAGGCCTCAGGTTGGTGGAGCTCAGCTAACAGTGGACCCTTCTCCTTTGTCCATCAGAAGGCAAAACAAATATCCACACACTGTAAACGCTATAGAATAGCCTACTTTATGTATGATAACTCGGTTCACTGAAGATGGTACAGTTGGGAAAAGTCATGATGGGGGCAGGGTTGGATTAGACCTGCCATGAAATAAAATGTCATGTCAAAAGGACAAATATTTCATACTGCCTCGTATCCCAATAGTGCCGAGCTGTTGGTGTTTCCTCTTCACGACCGTACACACTTACTACATATAGGCGACACACACACCTCAGGTAAAACCGCGAGCAACACGCGAAATCGTCCCAACGACGATGCGTAAAGTTCAGCATCGATAATAATGTCAGGCCATTTGGCCTCCCGACTCTGCGGCCTGTTGACACCGCTCAGCCCTCCCTCCCAGCAGGGAGCTACAGGCTGGGATGTGCTTCAACTTGTACCTCGCCCTGGATCACAGGCTGCTAAGTAAACACACGTAAATTCATGTGCAATAGTGGTTTAGAAGCGGCTAACGACTTGATGATAATATGTCTGATATAGCACCAGGAGTGTACTGTGTAGCACTGAAGCGGATACGAGCAGTCGGGAAAGGTAGATTAAATTGGGTATTTATTTCTGTGGAGGTGAGAGTGGAGTTCTTCCGTCAATAATATGACTGAATCATACATTGAATAGGGTAAATCATCACAATTACAACAACCACTTCGTTGACATTAGTAGCCTATAATAATATAATAACAGAAACAAGCAAATAAATAAATCACTCCCCAGTATTTTCACAAGTAATCGAAGTACATTGGAGCTATGAGTGGGAAAGCACCCATACGCTACAGGCTCTCTTTATTGTTATGGAAGATTTAAAACGTAAGAACAGGATGTAGAATCCAAAAGCCCTACCCTCCCTCTGACCCTCTTTCCTTTTCTTACCTCTGCAACTTGGCCAAGTATTTATAAACAAAGATTAGGCCTAACCGATCTATGTGGGGAGGAGGTTCGAGTCTTCAATGGTTAGAGCCTAGCTATGAGCCCCGAAGAGCTGCCATGTCAGGTTTTGCATGCTTTCTTTTCGTTCTTTTCACAATTCACCTTAAATAGCGCGCCGGTATAGCGCCCTTTCCTCGCTGGTGGTTTCTCCTGATCCTGACCATTGGCGAGGTCAATGTGAGGTGCAGCTAGGCAGCAAAACCTAGGGCCCGAGTGGCGCAGCGGTCTAAGGCAAAGCATTTCAATTCTAGAGGCGTCACTACAGACACCCTGGTTCGATTCCTGGCTGTATTACAACCGGCCGTGATTGGGAGTCCCATATGGCGGCGCACAATTGGCCCAGCGTCGTCCGGGTTTGGCCGGTGTAGGCCGTGATTGAAAATAAGAATTTATTCTTAACTGACTTGCCTGGTTAAATAAAAATAAATAAAATAAGCCAACTATACTTGTACGGTCAAACCATCATCATAAATGATCATATCATATATCAACTCAAAGGGCTTTATTGGCATGGGAAACATATGTTTACATTGCCTAAGCAAGTGAAATGTATAATAAACAATAGTGAGATAAAACATTTTTTTTCAAATCTCTCCCATGCATGCCTGTTGTCACACACAACAATGAACCAACCATTACAGGCCTCTTTACATTAGGATCAGGGCGCAGTGAGTGATGATATGGTCAGCCTCACCCCGCTCTGCTTTCACTATATGCATAATACAGCCTTAAACAGTGTGTGTGTGTGTGTGTGTGTGTGTGTGTGTGTGTGTGTGTGTGTGTGGTTTGGTGGGAGCTACAATACCTTGTTGAACACAAAACCCTTAGTGTAAATTCACAATGTCACACACACACACACACACACACACACACACACACACACACACACACACACACACACACACACACACCACACCCCCCCCCCTTAACAATCAAACTCACTCTATAGCCTACTCATTACTGAAATAAAATAGTGTAATAATATATTTTATCAAAATGTATAATGATAGACCTATGTGCAATATAATAAACCCAATATTAGTTATTATCAAGTTTGCGGATGACGCCTTGGGGAAAAGCAACTCTGAGCATGCACTTTTACCGCACGAGCCTCTCCCAGATTAATCGTCCGTTACGTTGCTCGTGTTTTTATCGTGTTGGGCCGGGGAACAGCAGACTCGGTGGCCGGGATAGAAAGAACATATTTACCGGTTTAAAATAGCCCCGCGAGACATAGACTGATTATTAATACCGAGGTGAATGGCACAGTAGCGGCAATGCAGAAAAAACGAAGACACACACACACACACACACACACACACACACACTTCACCAAGTTTGCAACCTAAATGCATTTAGCTAAATGAATAATGTAGCCTAATCGCAAAATGAATCAAACCTTGAAAAAGGTCTATAACAACATGTATGTCGTTTCTTTTGAAATAATAAGGCCTGTGTAAATGTGTGGTTATGCGCAGAGGTTTGGCTAACCGTCGTTAGAACGAGCTCTCCTTTCACCCTCGAAATTCACACAGAACTATAAAAGCTCACGCCAAAGCATCGTCGAGTATAACTCGACACTCTGAATGTTGGGGTTCGAAGAGCTTTCTAAATAGGTGATAAAGGAACATCTCTTTGTCTCCGAGTCCATTGGAAAGACAGCTATAATGCACCAATCCATCACAATAGAATTAGTGAAGGGGTTAAACAAATTAACAGATGTCTGAATTCAATCACTTATATTTTATTGGCGTATGCCATCTATATATTTATTTGTAATGATAGGCTATTTGTTCTCTCAATAATGCCACTTGGTTTCCCTGACAGCGCTACAGGCATAACGCCATAAATAGTACTAGCAGGGTATAGGAGACGACTTGCCCGGTTCAGCTATTCCACCTTGTCTCTTAAAAAACAATATTGAAATATGAACTTGTCATAGCGGCATTATGTACTTAACAAACGGAGGTGGGGGGGCTCAGGGTGTGGAATACCCATTTTTATTGCATCACCTGTCAGTGGCGTCCAATAGGATTCGAGTCTGAGGGCATTAATTGATGAAGGTGTCTCCGGGCTCGCTCACTTCCCCTCTGTCATTTTATTTGTGGCTAACCCTGCAGCCAGGATAGCAGCTGCATTTAGGCTCTTATTCGCTCTCTCTCTTTCCCTCCCTCCCCCTCTCTCTCTCTCCCTCCCTCCCTCTGTAGCTCGCTCCCTACCCCTCTCTCTCTCTCTCCCTCCCTCCCTCTGTAGCTCGCTCCCTCTCCCTACCCCTCTCTTCTCTTTTTTATCTTCTCGTTGTGGCAGTGGTATACACCTTCCTGCCGTGCTGCCGGTCAGAGGGAGTGAGCCGGAGAGGAGAGGCAGGTAGGGGTTAGCAGACAGTCAGCAGCCGGCCTGGCGGTACAATCCCTCGCATTCCTCCACCATGCCTGGTCCGGGGCAGGGCCCGAGGACAGATGCTGTGAACCCATCCGACACCGCTCCATTTAACTCCGCATCTCAAAGTTTGCCTGTCCATGACACAGCGTGGAGGTACTAGGACGCATCAGCAGCGACAGACTGGCGCGTCAGAATGCCTTGAGCTCAAAACAAGGAGTTTATTCCTTTTTCTTTTCATAGCTGCACGAGGACAATTGATCGAGATAAATGCTTGGATTATTACAATAGAGAGGGAAAAGCAACATGGGAGACCTGAAGTGTGGGTTTGAGGAGATGCAGGGAGTGAGGCTGGGATACCTGCTGATAAAAGGAAAACAAATGTTCGCCCTCTCCCAGGTCTTCACTGACCTGCTGAAAAATATTCCCCGGACCACCGTGCACAAACGCATGGACCACCTGAACGTTAAAAAACACCACTGTGATTTGGAGGAGCTGAGAAAGCTCAAAGCAATACATTCTATTGCTTTCCACGCGGCTAAATGTACTCTGATATCACGAGAGGACGTGGAGGCGCTTTATTTCTCCTGCAAAACGGAACGGGTGTTAAAATCCAACAAAAGAAAAGCAAAGAACGCCAGTTTACCCGAGGATGTGGGCGAGGGCAAGCTTCACGCGGACACGCACCCTACCGGGTTATGGAAGGAGAAAGTTTGGTTAAGTTTGCACAGCGTGCCACAGACTCTTTCCCTCAACAAATCCAGCAAGAGAGAGCAACCAACCTCGCGCCCTGACTCCAATCTACCTCAAATTTACAATAAATCCCTCGGTCAGGATTATTCCTTTGTCACCAAGTCGGCATGTAAACCTATTAAAAACTATGAAACAGCTCAAATACCGGGCAATTGCGTCGCATTTAGCCAGAGACATTCGTTTTTCCGGAGCGTGGTGAGCCGTCAGCCGGTGTTGTTTAAGTCCGCCATTGCTGCTCAGTCCAGGCTCTCTGCAGCCGGCGACCTACTTCACAAAAGGAAGAGGAGGCGCGAGGGGGGCGGCGGCAGGGATAGGGACAGCGGCGGCGCGAGGCAGTCGTGGAGCAGGAGCAGACACACACACTCACACACTCACCCTCACGCACACCACCCGGTGCTTCTCGTGCAGCCCAAGTGCTGCAGCAAGCCAAAAACCCAGCACAACCACAACGGTTCAGCTCTGGGCCATTTCCATCTTGGGCACGAGTTTTACCTCGACCACGGAGCTCACCCCCATCCTCACCAGCAGCAACATGTAGGGGGTTTCCCGGAGAGCTACAGCAGTGACACCGAATCCAGCTGCTACTCAGAGCGGCTCAACAACGACTCAGACTTCGGCTCCAATTTATCCACAAGCAGCAACTCTGGGACCTCTGATGAGGAGGAAGATGAGGAGGATGAAGAGGAGAGCCCGTTGGAGAGTTCTGAGGTCAGTTCTGACGAGGAGAGTTCATCTCAGTCTGACAGCAGCTCTGTGTCCAGTCAGGTTTCTGTCCAGTCCATCCGCTTCAGGAGGGCCCGGTTCTCCTCTGTCAACGCAACCAAAAATATCACCACTAGAACTCTGCCTAACGCTAAACCTCTGTCCACTACTCTCTCCGGCACTAGAACTCAGTCCAACAGTATAACTCTCTCGCACACTAAAGCACCTTTGCTCCTGCAGCCTACCTTCCACTACAGCCACAAGCAGCAGCCATCTATACCGGTTGTCCAGGGTGGAACCAGCCAGGTGGACTATGCCAGTCCAAGGAAACAACAGAAATATGAGTTTACAGTCAGGGAGGCCAAGCAGGACGCACACACACACAGGTTCAGCTCGCCTGTCATCCAGGGGTGTTGTTTCACTGAGAGGAGAGACAGGAAGGTTCCCGAGTCCCAGGTCCAGACCCAAAGAGAGATAAAGAGAGCCGAGCTGGTGTCCAGAACAGTTTACGCACTGAGCCCCTCACCTAACCCCAACGGGAACAAAGCGGTTCCTCCGCACAGGACACCGGGACACGCAAACAAATGCCCCCCAGTCCTGAGCTCACACTGCGCCCATGACAAAGACACAAAGCACTCCAAGCCTACAGACAACAACCAGCTTTCATTAGCTGCAAATCTAAAGAGAGAGGTGAGAATTAGCCCAAGCCTGAAACTGCCCTCTCCGCTCAAAACCATTAAGACTGAGCCGGAAGAGCTCTCAGTGGCCGCGGGTCCCCTCCCCAACAGTGGCAGGGGGGTCAAGACTCCCCCCTTCAACCTGCAGAATGTGAAAATCAAAGTGGAGCAAAGCTATGATGAATTCGAATACAACAGCCAGGCCTCCGGGTTCCACTGCAAAGGAGACGAGGCGGATATCAACAATGGCCAGTACCCCGGCGGCGACATCAAACACGCTGCTGGCTGTTTCAACAACGAGACCAAAGCCATTGAAAGTTCTGCTGGGGCTCCCAAGTCCTCATCCGGCTTGCAGGAATGCAGGAGCACTCGAGACACCTCTTGTTCGGAGGAGGGGGAGTATAAAAACGGAGTTGGGGTCAGGAAAAACTGCAAGACTCTGGTTCTGGGGAAGGAGCCTGGAATTTCGAGGGCGCAAGCGAAACAGAACGTGTCCAAAGTTGACAGGACTTTATCTTCTCGTCCCGTGGGCAAAGCAGAGATTTGTGATGGAAATATTGAGCATCTAACAGGGGCGAGTAAACGAAAACGCGCGTCCAGTAATGTAGCACCCTCTCTGAAGAGGCCTTTCAGCTTCATGGCGAATTTCCCCGCTCCTCCGTCCCTGGTTGTGGGCATCGACGGGGATTTAAGCCCAGCTTACTCTCTGAACTCTCTGGGGGGACCCCGACCTCCCACCCGCTCTCACCCCGTGTGGCGGTGGCAGCCTGGCGGTCGGACAGTCCCTCCCCCATCCGCTCAGAGAATCAGGAAATGTTGACGCTTTTTTCTTTGACAAGAACAACCGCAACAACAACAAAAGCCTGGATGGAAACCTACAGTACCTTGACTACAACATAAGTCTTAAAGTGAATGGGAGGCACTAATGTATTGCGTCCTTCAGTTGTTTTTATTTAAATGTTTTCCTTTATTTGATGTTGTGGATTTAAAACGTTCCTCGTTGTTGTGGAGTTTTAGATCAGTAATACATACACTGCTATTCTCCATAATGCGCGGATCGTCTTTGAGCCTCTCTTCCTATGCCACTGGATGACCTCTCCTCGTGGATTTATTCTGACTAACTAATTCTAAATAAGCTATCCACCATAAGCAATAGGCTACACGATTTGGCAAAATGTGCTTACTTTCATTTGTATCGGATGTTTTTATGTTTCTGTTCCCCTTGACGCTGGACCCGTTGGATTGTACCAGGGTTTCAGCTCAACCTGTTGGATTTTACCAGGGTTTCAGTGAAGTAAACATTTGTGCTGTGCTGCCTTTGTGGTGAGAGAACGAGAGGGGAAGGCTCCCTCATAAAAATCACAGCACTCCTATGCTGGTCTGTGTTTTTCTATCATCAGCTGGGGTAGTCAACAGATGCAGGGTTTTCCTGGTTAGGGTAACATGGTTAGGCCTACTGTCTGGTACCTTAGCCTTATTACTTATAGTTGCTGTTTTTCTATAGGATTTTAAAAACCTAATAGAAACAAAAAAATCGGTTTAAATTTGATGCTTGCTAGAGTTTGTGTCAATTGTATCTATTTTCAGATAACTCTTTTTTAATTCGATATCAAATGTAGATTAATTTCTTCATGCAAGTCAAAATTCATAACGTTAATTGCAGACTATATTGAATAGGACATAATTGTAAGTGACTTGACTCTTATTCTGATCTGGCTGGTGCTTGCCGTTTTTCAGAGTGTTTGTGAACAGCGTTGTTTGTATTTCCTGAGAGCATTTCCTACAAGCTTATGCTTGGCTGTAGTCAGACAGCTACCAGCGCCCATTCAGGCCCAAAACAGTGCAGACCTTACATACAGACAATCACACAGAGAGAAACGCCCAGGCCTGACACACGCGGCCCCATTTCAGCTTGAGGAGTGTAGGCTAGCATGGCCTAATTATGAAAGAGGTGATTGTTTAAGAGAAGCTTATAATAAAATACATTTAAAATAAGGTAGGCTATTAGCCTATGTCCACTTAAATATTTCACTTAAAATTCACCATTTATAATTGGTTATTTGTGGCCATTCATAGCCTACACATGAAGTTGGATTGTTTACTATTTGCATATTTAGGTCAAACCGGTAATATGGTTGTTTATTGTAGCCTTGCATCTGAAAGCACGCTGAAATGCCCAGCACAGCAAGTTGCTGTGGAATAGTTACATATTAGCTCAGTGGGTAAATGCGTAATTACCTGTTTACATTCTGCGGTGAAGCCCACCGTGCTGAATTTACCTGAGAAATTCTCCAGTTGGTCAAAATGACTGAAATATAGTCTACAGAGGATTAGCAGTCAGTGGGAAATGTGTAGGCCCAAACACAAAGCTGGTTATACCTTATCATGATAACATTGACTCTGCAATGATTCGAGTTTTACCCAAAATGCCATGGCCCTCTCCATATCCCCATTTCAACTGATATAGACTAGGCTATACGCAGACTTTCTTCTCTCCTGTATCAAGTCAGAAAAATGTTTTCTAATTTTGCCACGTAACCATAAGTATAGTCTTTAAATATTTACGCGCGATGAATTTATGTCAGACTTTTCCAATTATGTTAAATATTCTGATGTCGCTGATAGAAAAACAGAATATACAACAAAAAAGAAAATTCAGTCAAATGTAATTAAAGTTGCATCTAAATATCTATATTTTCCCACCAACGTAAAATGTTGATTTTATGAAGTTGTAGCAAAGAGATGATTCTCCCTGTGACAAAGAGAATAATCAAACCACATAACAACAAACCACATGACTGATGTCATGATTCTCACAGCAACATCAGCAGTAAAAACAGAAACAAAGGCCCATGCGATTGGTGATTGTAGTTAACAGAGAAAAAGGCTTGGGTTAACTCAATGCTCAGATTTTATAGATTGATCTGTGTAAAATGCACCTCTACCACCCCAAGCCATGCGCACTCCCCCTGTAGAGTAGGTATGTATAGAAGCAAACTTCAAAAATGTGCCTCTAAACTAAACACAGCCATTTTATTGTCCATTTGAAAATGACGTGATCCCTCCAACCTAGAGGGAGTTGGGGGAAGGGGAAGATCTCCCTGGGAGGAGAGGGAGGGGGAGTCATATGTTCCAGGAGGGAAACTTTTACCCTGTAATGTCCGTGTCAAAGTTTACTGGGCCAGAGGAGGGATATACAGCGCAGCGTTCAGCGAGGGCACACACACACACACACACACACACACACACACACACACACACACACACACACACACACACACACACACACACACACACACACACGCCCCTCTGTAGGTACTTACCAATTCTCACGCCGATCACAGAGAGCATCACCCGGGCAAATAGATGGTGGTAGAGGCGTTACGGAGTGAACTACCATAGCAGAGCTCTGACAGTGACGCCATCAATGTAAACAATTGCATGGTGTCGCAGCTCGAGGCATGGGGCCCAGCCCTCTTTCTCCCCCTCTATCTCCTGCTTTGCCCCGCTTTCTCACTCATTCCCCTAGCTTTTTGATACAATGCTTGAGGTCAGGATTTTGACATGAAATTTGAAGTCACTGGTTGTTTATATAAAAAAATATATATTTATTTTTGTGAATTACTGGGTTTTTGTATATCATTGTTGTGTAGGATAATGCACTCGAAATGAAAAACTTGAATGGTGGATTTCTGAAGCACTTTCCCTTTCTTCTGAGTTATGAAGTGTTCATTAAATACGTCTGAGTGTGAGTGACGGCGCATTCTCTTTGTTGTGAGTTGAAGAAACACACACTTCATTCATCTTGATATTAGATACACTGTATGCCTATGTAAATTGAATCGTCACCAAGAGGATACCATGTTGACAGCGCATTGGTTCTGTGGACAAATGCGTAATCAGCATGTATTTTGGGGTAGGATCTATTGGTGCAAGGTAACAGTTTAACTCTCCATGCATTGGGATACTGAACTTTATTGGCATGTAACCCACCCTTACTATGACCCACAGATATATTACACCTCCATGCATGATACACACTATAGGCCGACTTCTGCGTAATTACGTACATATGTTAACATAGGCCAAGTCAGTACAGACGTCTATTTCTATATACAAACCTGTAGTACACATGTGGGGCTATGAGTGCCATCAAGTCCTTACCAAACCCTTCACCATTGACATCCACACGAATAAACGGTATGATCGACTCATAGTGCCTAGTACCCTTTCACATGCACTTCAGTGGACATCATCCGCCATGTTTGTTTCTCTGTTCCGGTTTTGAGTAATGGGATTTTATGGTATGGTAAACCCGGAGGTTGATGGGGGAGTCCTGTTGTCTAACCCGGGCACGGCCCCACAGTAGCCTATGGGTGGAGGTTAGCAGGCCGCTCACTGAGACAGACGACCGTGTAAAGCTAAAGCATTCTAGAGGTAAATTCCAGTGCGGATTGCGAACCAATAGACTATAACTTCTATAGAATAACAGGAACTAGGCAGAGAGGAATTTAACGAGTTAAAACACAAGCTGGATTAAGAGAAACCTCAGGCAATTTACTAAAGAGCTCGGCTACTCAATCTGGCGCCATTGCTGCGTGGACAGTTATCGCATCCGAGGCACTCAAATAGCCAGCAGTATTCCCAGCTGCTGTCCTTGTTTAGAAAACCAGGTTATAGGAGTAACGCTGACGGACACAGCCTGAATCAGGTTCAGCACAACGCACCTAGCTATCAGACAATTAAATTCCAGTGATCGATAAAAGCTGTCAGAACGCCTTTATATTATAGGCATATAAAAAATATATATATATGAAAAAAATTGTTGCCTGTTGACAAGACTATTCAATATCACAGAACTCAAAATTCTTTATGAATAAATGAACAAATAATAATTTGAATGAATTAGGCTAATTAAATAGAT